>NW_008610047.1:0-493 GCF_000691845.1 Merops nubicus
TCCTCCTCCTCTCCCCTTCCTCCTTTCCTCTTCTATTTCCTCGTGGCTCTTCCTCACCCCTTCCTCTTTCTTTTCTCTTACTCTTCCTCACACCTTCTCTTCGTTCTCTCTTCCCCTTCTTCACACCTTCCTCTTCCTGTTTTCTTCCCTTTCCTCACACCTTCTCCTCTTCCTCTCCCCTTCCTCCTCTCTCTTTTTATTTTCTCATGCCTCTTCCTCACCCCTTTCTCTTCCTTCTATCTTCTCATTTCTCACATCTTCTCTTCGTCTTCTCTTCCCCTTCTTCACACCTTCCTCTTTCTTCTCTCTTCCTCTTCCTCACCCCTTCCTCTTTTCTTCCCCTTCCTCACACCTCCTCCTCTTCCTCTCCCCTCTTTTCTCTCCTCTTTTATTTCCTCACTCCTTCCTCTTCTTTCTCTCTTCCCTTTCCTCACATTTTCTCTTCTTCCTTTCTCCTTTCTTCTTCCCTCTTTTATTTCCTCACACCTTCCTC
>NW_008610048.1:0-13223 GCF_000691845.1 Merops nubicus
CAAACTCGCACCTCCCTGAAGTGCCTGGCTTTTCCTGTGAATCACACCTCAGGGGAACTCCCCCACACACAGTGCACCAGGACCTACTGTGCCAGCTCCAGCTATGGCTTGGAAACCACCAGACGTTCAGGTGGCTGTGAATTCAATCCGAATGCGGGGTCTGAGTGGGGTCTGAGTAACAATCCCAGATATGCAACTTGAGGGCACCCAACTCTCACGCTCCAGGCCACGGGGGTCGGGGAGGAATGTTCCCACATGCACAGCACTGAATCACCCGCCGACTCGTCTTCCCTGAGCACCAGGTATTAGCTAATGGCTCTGGCGGGATTACAGACCAAAAATCCCAAAATTCCAGCCTGCTCTGGTCCTACAATATGTGGTTCAAAAACAGCAGGGAAAAGCATGCAAGGACATTAGTTACCCAGCAACTTTTGCTGCACAGCAATGTGCCCCTTGCAGCAATACTCATCAGCTCCTCTACCTTAGGTGTTCTCGCTGTATCTCCTTGGTGCTCAGAAGAGCTACACAAAGCGGTGCCAGTCAGGTGAGCACTGCCCCTGCAGCCGAGCCACCTAAAAGTCAGCTGTGAGGCACCAAAGAGTTAAAAGCCGCACACATATTCGTACCACTGTGATTACCAATTCGAACACTGGTGGACACAGCACAGAGCTCATGGATTTGACACTGAATTTTGTTTTATTCTATGTGAAAATCACATTCACAGAGAATTTAATTTAAGGCTACAAAGCAAGTACTGGCAGTGTGCAATTTGGATGCAGTGACTCATGCCAAACTTATAAATATGCTGTGGGGACAGAACAAATATGAATTGAAAATGAACCTTCCACTGGGAATTCGGGTATTTTAAAAACTCACCAGCTGCTGGTAAATATACACTGAAGGGATACAGCTCCCTAAGACGTTCTGTGCCTTCATACCAGTAAGAGCAAACAAAGGTTCAACCCGGGGCAGCAAACACGCAAAAAACCATTTCCAGTGTCACAAAGAACTTCTCCCTACAATCCGGGACATGAACAACCTCCTATTAATAGACATCTACATACAGTAGCACTGAGTAGCCTCAGTCAGAAGGGAGCTGTTGTCTCCAAGACTTAATGCAAGTAAAAAGGCAGGTTGTGTCCACTAGAACCAATTCCCCTTTCACATCAATAGGAGAGCAAAGGCTAATTCAAAACTTCTCTTTATACCTTCAGGGTAACAACACTGTCCCACTTGGGCTTTTTCAAATGGCTATGCTGTCAGCCCTTGCTGTGATCCTACTCTTGGAGGCTTCTAGCGATGAGCTTGTGAAGTGTGGGCAAAGGCTGAGGCAGTACAAGTGCCAGCAAGCAACTGAACTACGATACCATTACGAGCTGTCCCTTAAAATTAAACTGCTGTATGAACCCCCCACAAGTGCTCCAGTCTGATCAATAGCTACCAGGTAAGATTTGAGCCACATGCCTTTGGGATTATACCGTTTGCTTTAGGCTTCTGATTGATCTTGCAGTGATTTCCTGTGCCTTAAAACCAGTGGCAAAAGTGCAAATTAAAGACGAATGGCATGCTCAAACATTTGCCTTCATGTATGAGAGTAGAACGTGTTCCTAGTTTTTATGGTGAAATATGTCTCAGCTTTGAAAGTACAAAGACTCCAAACCCTTAGCTCTGCAAAGCTTATTCCCTGCCCATCTGCTACACCCTCAGAGTAACAGACAATAAACCAGTATTTCTCATTGTGAAGATTTATCTTACTACAGTTTCTACAGTCATTGCCACTGGATTAAAATTTTCAGCCTGAAAAGATGCTGTGGATGGCATTATGATCTGCAAACTGGAGGCACCTGATAAGTTATCTACTGTAAGGAGTATCAAATAGAGACCATTAATTCCTGCTACCGATCACCTGCATTTAGAGCATACAAGCAATCTGGCATTATTGCAATTACTCTTCAAGAAATCCTGTCATGCTCTGAAATACTACCAAGAGGAATTAGATGATGAGCTTTTCAGGCAGACATTTTTCAGCTCATCTTCTATAAGAAAAATCTGCAATTGAACTCCTGCCAAAACTAAAATTTTACACTTAACAGAAGGGAGAGTGTATGTTGTTGCCTGAATTCATCTCTTATTTCAGATTCAGCAAAGCATGCATACATATGAGTAACGTAACACATTTAAGCACATGTCTAAAGTGTTTTGCTGAATCAGGGACTAAAAGAGATTCCACTGGTGTTAGGGTGGGAAAGGATTTGAACCTACATTTAAAAACCATCCTAGCAAGCTTCAGTTGTTTCCTGTAAGAGATAGTGGATAAAGACCTACATTGAATTACTCGATCCCAGGGAAACCAGATCATTTCGACTTTTACATCACTTGAAGAGAAATACCTGACCTCTGGAAAAAAGCTATCTGAGGAGCACAGCTTCCTGCAGAAGGTGACAGGGGTTTACACAGAGACATGACAAATACTAACTGATGGAGAACAGTTCTGAGATGCTGAACTTGCTCAGTTATGGGAGTGAGGCTCAACTATCCAAACCCAGTGAACACATTAGAGGCAGAAATACAGCACATAAAATGTGTCTGCTAAATAATTTTCCATTCTTCTGACCTTAGCTTAGTGGTGTGTTGTTGTTTGTTTGTTTGTTTTGTTCTATTTTGGTTTTTTTGTGATTTTTTTGGGTGTTTTTTTGTATTTTTTTTTTTTAGGAGATTCTGTACAACTCTGAATCAATTTATTGCTAAGTTCTATCTCAAAGTTGCCACAACCTAGGAAGACAATGAAGAGCTTTACCATCTAAGCATTTTACCAAAACATCTAATGGGGACAGAAATCTCCTGTTTATGTACTGTATCTCTGAAATATTTCCTTATTTTTGCATTCATGTTCTCAAGAGCTAGCCATGACCACTGCAGAAGACCACCAAGAACCTATCCTTGCATTCTCACACTTCTACACCAGCAAGGCTGGAGTCCTCACAGAGATGCCTGCATCTGTGATTGTATTTTAGCTTTTCCTCTTGATTACAAGCAACACAAACCCTGCAGCAATGGTACTATATCCGATAGTGGGATTCGAACAGGACGGCACTGGGGCAAGCACTATGTGCTCCCAGGAAGGTGCAGGATGGCCCATTCTGTCACGCACTGCCCTTTTCCACCTGGACACCCTGACAGGTGGCACTTGGCACTGAAACCAAAGTTAAACTCAAAGAAGTGCCTAAGAAAAGACTCTGACTCGGGCAGGATTTCCTACTGAGGGCCTCTTGCCACTTCTCCACATAACTGCACTTGGCTTTCCTGAGCTGAAAATACTCCCTGCTGAGTGCTGAAACAAGGCCCTTGGAGGCTCTATCACTCATTATCACATTTTGGCCTGAGAGGTCTCCAAACCACTCTAAACTTTTCCCAAGGGTTTGGATTTTTTTTATTATTTTTTAATTGCAGGTGGTTAAATATTGGGCCCCGTATCTATATCAACTGTCTTCAGGCACAGAATTTTTCTTCTTTGAAAGTAAGACTGATAACTGCTGGAAGTTTGGATCATTCTTGTTATTTGGGGAAAAAAAAAAAAGAGGAAGAGATAAAAGGAAAGGCAAGCTTGTGCTCCATCTCACATTTCTAAGCATACATAAGAACTAGTGCACATGAACTGTTTTAGGCAGAGTACTTCTCCTGTCAAAGGCTCGGAAGGAGCATTAGTCTATGTGCTGTGACCTTCTGCCTAAAAAAAGGTCACTCATGACCACCCAGTTACCTACGTATTGAATCTAAAAACTTGGCTCAAATTAAAACACTTTCCAAAGGGACATTTGGTCTTAATTTGGAAACAAAGAAGAACAGAAAATCTGCCACTTCTCTTGCTATTCTGTTCCAGCAGTTAATCACCCTCATTGTATAAAAACTGTCTTTCATTTCCTATTTGAATTGTTTAATTTCAGCCTTCAGAAAAGATCTCTCTTGTGCTTGCCACGAGTATGTATGAGGCCACTTTCTAATGCTGTTTTATGGCAAAAGTATTTACAAGCTCCAACCTCATGTCCCTCCCTTCTTTTCTGATACCCAAAATACACCAGGCTTTCATGATTAAATTTTCTTCAGCCTTTAATCAACTGTGTAACTCCTTTCAGACCCTCTCCAGTTTTTCTCTCATCTCTCTAAAGGTGGGCACCAAACCTACAGCAGATTTCTCACCTGGGTCTCACCAATGTCACACGGAAGGTGGAATGAACTCACTGTTCATGAACTGCAATACTGTGAGAAGTTGCCATTTTGTTGCTTGTACATGAGGTTCTGTAAAGCCTTTTCAAGCAGCACACTTTAGGATACAGTTCCCATAGATGGGACCTGCATGCCTCATTCCCAGGTCTGGATCTACTGGCACTGTCCTGAACCACTCTGATTTTCCCAAGGACCGCACAGCCTCAAATAAAGCTGAAAACCAAAGACTTAATGCAACACCCTCTTTCCAAATATGCTCATTTTGATGCTGTTTTGGAGCTGAGCTGACAGGAAAAGCTCTGCTTTTTGACTCCCACTTGCATGTAGCCGAACCTAAGCTTTGATCAAGTTTTACCTGCACTCAGGGACTGCTGCACATCCAGGAGCACATCCGCCTTTTCAGAAGCTTAACATGAGAAGGTCCCCACACATTCTCCTTTCAATGGGATAGTATCAAAGGTTGCAGACAGAAGGAAATCCAAGCCCTTCTTACTTGTGAAATATTCTGGCAGATGACAACTGGGCCCTCTAGCCCAAGCTCATCACAGCGAGGAGCTCAGGAGACAACCTGGAGCACTGTTTCCTCAAGCGTGTGCGTGACTCACGGAAAGGGGTGAATCACAAAATTCCACCCGCAGCCTGGGGTGGGGCAAAACTACACTCCAAACAGACATGTCTCAAGTTGCCCTGTGGTAGACGTACACTGGCCACACACACCTCACCAGAACAGTCAGAAAAGCTTGTGGTGCTTTTAAATAATCAGGCTGGGTTGGTATTTTGCTGTTAAAACATGCTTCTCAGCCCTTATATATTCTTCTGAGGAACAGAGTGACCTGCACACAGAGACCCCTGTGGCAGCCAACACGCACCCTGACTACTTAAAAAAACCCACACCTGCCCCAGAGAAGAAGCTGGAATTCAGCCATGCAATTAGGTTAGGTTAATCTTGGCAATCAGTGGATAGATATTATCCGATATCATATTTTGTAATCCTCTGCTAAGCAGGATGCTGTTCACTTTGGGAGCCAATAAAATAGCTCCTCATTCACAGCAGACTCGAGCAAGGTCAAGAGCTATCCCTGAAGGTTTGAGAGGAGTTTATTCTAGAAGCTGGTAATGGTCCAGAGTCATTTATAAAGGTCACTAAATTCTACCTTCACATTGTAGGTTTCTTTAAATCAATATTTATCTATACAAATCTCAGGAGAAAAGACAACACTTCTCCTTTCACAAGTGAACTTCACAATAGTCTTTTCATTATCAGCTTACTTGGTTCTATGCCAACCATCTTTTACTCTTTTTCTAATCCTTAATTAATCCTTTTTATAAACAATTTACGCTTGGCATATTTTGCTCAAAGTAAACCTTTTGCAGTGTAAATGTATCGCAACAAGAGCTTCAACATCCAGGCAAATATTTTCATGTATTAGGAAGCTAAATAAATGTGTGGGTGTATCAAGAAAAATTACCTGACTCCTAAAAACTGAGCTCTCACACTTCCCTTGAACTTGGCAGGCATTTGTGAGCTCTCAGCAGTTACAGACAAGACACTAAGCAAGTTTCCAGCTTAAGTTCACAATACCTGACTTAAGGCAAACACTTCTGAAAGTGCTGCCCTGAGTTTTCCAAGTTCTGTTTCCCCAGCAAAGCCATGACCTCCCCAGGTCACATAGAGAATACATCACTTTCAGATGCATTCAGAGAGAAACCTAAAAAGGTCCCGAGGAAAGTAAGGAAGAGACAGTGATTAACCAGCAAGATTTCCTCCACAAAAATGAAATATTGTAATAGCTTAAGGTATTTTGACATGCAGTTTCTGTTTGTTCTTATCACATTCAAATAAAAATGAACAATTTTTGAGCATCAGGTATACACAGAAATGACAAATATACATGCTTGCCTAGAGTTGCATTTGGAAATAAAAAGTGAGGAAAAACATAGTTTTGGCTGCATAAATTTTAGCTTTTCCTGTGAAAAATATAAATGCACATTACAATTCCATAACCACAAGTGACTTCAAGTATGTAGTGCTTCTAATGGCCAGGTTGAAGCCATTTTGTAAATGCTGCCCTTAAAACAACCAAATACTACTTTTCTGGGCTGTTGCTTAGGGAAACTCCATTGAATACTTGCAGATGACAAATAAAAAACAGCTTTTGAAGCTGGAGTCCTGCATGGGAATTTTGCCTTCAGGAAGCAGGCAAGATGAGGTCTCACTTTGTACACTGGTTGCTAAAGGAATATATATTAGAAAAGGAAGCCACTTAGTAGGACTACACTAGATCTGACTTACCACACGAGCAGCACGTGAAGCAGTTGGTATGATAGAGGTTACCCATTGCTTGGCAAGCCTGGCTCGCTCCATACACACCTTTTCCACATTTTATACAAATACCTACAAAGCAGAAAGAAAATTAAAGTTAGAATCCTCCAGCTCCTAAATCCAGCTCCAGGCTGTTGATTCATAACACTCACCATACCCCCATCAGGCCCTAAATCAATGAGCTCCTCACCCTGAATATGTTCAAGTACCCAAGACAGCAGCAGGTGGCTTGAGGGAAACAAACGTGTGGAAATTTACCCCTCAAAAAACGGGGCAGGGGAGCCTCTTCTGGAGTTTCAACGCATGGAGACTGAGGCTGGGTAAAGACACAAACGCAAAGGAGGGAGGTGCAATGAGAGAGGACAGAAAATCCACATCTTTTTGGAAATATCTCCATTTGCCCAAGAAATAATTCAGTGAGGCCTTCACAACTAAGTACTCCTCCACATTACATTCAATAATCCCTAACAAACCAACAATTCAGTTCAAATCCAAAATACTTCTCTTTGCCCCTCTCCAGCAATGCAACATCAAAAGCACTGGTCTATGGTGAATGCCATTAAGTAGCAGGAAAATGGGTCTGTCAGTCACATTTACTAGTTGTTAAACTCTCTGTGAATAATAGAATGTAACCTTGTAAACATAACCTGTCACCTTACAAAACAGAAAAGTGAGATTTCTGCCTTCCTTATGTTCTAAGGGCAAAAATTCTGGCTGGCAGTTTCACTTCAGCAGGGTCAGAAGTTCACCTTCACTGCCCAAGACTGCTCTTGGTGATGCCAGGGATGTTTGTGGGGATGTTGGTGATGTCTGCGAAGTTCATATGGGACGAAACCATGAAGAGCCAACGTAGCACTGGCAAAGTTAGAGGTTAGTTCCACACACAGCAGACTCACAGGAAGTGTCACAATTTCAATACGCTCTACAAAGAGGGGGTTTTGGAGTGGTTTTTTGTTTGTTTGTTTTTTCCTCATAGTTATATCTTTAAAAGCCTTTTACCTACACATATATTTCTGTATGTGTAAAACCCCTCTGAATTCAAACCAGGACGGGGATAATCCAGAGAATCACTTTGCTTCTGTATCCCCATGAAGAGGAAATGAAACACTGTAGAATCCATGTCCTTCTGCCACATACTCAGGACTACCCATTTAAAGTTTTTCTGAGATGTTCATTGGTCTATTCAACTGTAGCAGGATAGTACATTACAAGACAAGGCTGTGTGATTTTTTTTAAAGTACGACAGTAGAAAATACAAATTGATATTTTTTGTCTCACACAATGTTATAAGGAAACTGCTGTGGCTCCCTGTGCTCTTTGAGGCCCTATTTCTACCAATGCCTGTGCAAGCTTAGCATTAATCATTAGCATCACCAAAACTGCTAATAGACTTCAGAGTCTGGGAACTCCAGAACTACAAAATTGGGCTTTAATCATCCAGAATCCTCCCCTGCTGTGCTGTGAACATTTTATCCAAACACAGAGAAAATATAAATGCAAGCTGCTTGGGGGGGAATTAGCATATCATGAACTTGTAGAAACTTTAATAGCAGAAAAAAACCCAAAGTTAAGCTAACAAAACATTTGGTGTCTTAGTTCCGTTTCTATGGGTCTTGCTTTTACTTGCTCCCAGTATATGAACTGGCCTAATGTGTCAAGCCAGAGACAGAAATGCTGTGTGTCCCTGGCAGGTACCTGTATGGCCACGAGTAAACCTGGCAGAAGAGCTGTACCCAGTAACACAGCTGAGACTTCACCTGGGCTCTCCACGAGGAAACAGTCACAGACAACACAAGCTGTTCAAGACACATCTTAAACACCATTTCTAAAACTGTTTCATATCAGTGCAACATTACCACAGCCAACTCTACGGGCTGTGTAATGTGATTGCTTTACATGGGATACTGTCAAGTTTAAAAAAAAAATAGAAATATGTATTTGAAGAAAGGAATCTCCCTATGCTACCAATGGAAATAGTAAAATGGATAGACTTCATTAAATCATGGGTTTCATGGTGTTCATACCTTTAACTCACTCATTTCAAATCATGAAGAGAGACTGGCCTTTCATGCAACTAGCTCAATATCCTGGCACAATGTTGCCATTTTGGACTACGAACATATTTGCCAAATGAAGCAATAATTTTAAAAACCATTAATACATTAATAATTATTATTTATTTTTTTAAATCTTAAACCCCGTATCAGTGTTCCAGCAAATTAGGAATGCCAATATTATCAGATACAGATGTCCCAAGCTATATCTGTAACACAAACTAGCTGCCACTTAGATCCATCAGTTCATTGCATACGAAGTGTTAAGAAAATGCCGGTCCCTAGCCTGGCTCAACTCTGATATAGGAAATGGGAATTTCAGAAGATTCATGGCCTTATCCAAGGCAGTTACATCTATTTATTTATAACCAAAGGTTATGAAAAAGGTGTGCCATTTGCCATGAGTTAATGGTTAAGTGCTGATGAAAGGTGGTTATTGATTACTGCGGACACTGTGATCGGAAAAGGCATCCTGCCAGCCAGCAGCTGCAGCAAGCACTGCCAGCAGCAGCACAGCATCCACAGATCTGCTCTGCCTCCTCACACACCACGAGATCTGCAACAGCCCAGGTCCCTCCTGGCCCTGGGGCAGGAGAGGTTGCACATGCAGCAGATAACACATGGTTCGCTTCTGAAACCCATGTTCTGTTACTTCAGTGCCAGGACTCAGTAGGATGTTTGCTTCTGGCAGTGCAGCCAGGGGAAAGCCCTCTCAGAGCCCCCCAGCTATCTACACCCTTCTTGCCAGCTGTGTACCCAGGACTGGCAGCTACTGATAGTCTGACTGTGAGGTTACACTGAGAGGTCTGCCTTTTCCCACTAACACTTAATATTACCCAAAAAAGAGCAGAAATCCACAGTCCGCAATTCTCTGGCATTTCTGTCTATGAGCTCTCTTGCACAAATCTCCTACAGCCGTGAACTGTTTTGATAAATGAAGTTATTGCCTCATTTCTTTGCCATTGCGCCACCAAACCATCAGAAGTAAAAGAAGGATTTATTGTGGATGGTAAACTTACACTGGCCTCTCCAGCAAGTAATTCGTTATGAGCAGCTGTCAGTTTGTTAACTCGTTTTCTCTAAGAGACTAGTCATTAACTCCAGGAATGAATGACCACAGAGATGATTAGCATAATAAAAAAGTGTGTGTAAAATTCCAAAAGTGTATTTTGGAATATGCAACTGTGGTGTGAGTATAGAGTGAGCTCATAACTGCCTAGGAAAAGCACTGATTACATGGCTGTTCTGGTCTGGTTTTCCACCAGTCACAGCCCAGACTGCACATTGCGAGCTTGTGAAAACTATGTTACCTTGTTTTTCCCCCCAGATTTAATTCCAAAGCTTGTTAAAACCGCCTATGAAGAATGTTCTGTTACAGAGCAAGCATGTCTCATTTCTGACACTCCACTTGACATGATTTCAACCACTTCAGCCTTTATACAATTCCTTTCCCCTCCTGACACCTCTATTCTAAGAAGCCAACTGTACCTCCAGTTCTTTAACACATCAACTGTTGCATTTCCATCCAAGTCACCAGCTCTCCTACAGATCTGGTGTGTCTCTTGCTAGGAAAAGATATGACAAGATGTTGCATATACCCAAAGTTTGCATAAAGGTTGGCTAAGTGGGAGCACAGTGTCACAGCATTCCTTCGTTACAGTGAAGAGATGTTTCCATCCTGAAACGCTGGGGTCTGAACCCCGAGCCCCGAATTAAGGTTGCCATATGGGTGATTCCCACAGCCCTTCATACAGAGGTGGTGAGTTTGCCTTAGAGCTTCCCCCCAGGGTGCGGCCGGCCCTGCAGGGAGAGCCAGAAGGGAAATGAGCCCCAGGGGTCCCGCAGTGAGTTGACAAAAGTCAGGTGGCTGCTTGGGGATAAAAGCTGGGACCACTGGCAGGGAGTCAGGAGTGTCGGTCTGTGGAGTGCACTCCCCAGAGCTTCCTGGTTCAGGGCAGATCTCCTGACTCTCCCTGGAGCTGGGCCCCAGTCTGCTCAAGACCTTTGCGAACGCGGGTCAATCGGGGGAGAGTCACTATGTGGGCACCTTTCTCTTATGTGTTCAGCTTGCTGCTCTGGCTGTTTCCCATGCCAACTGTGGGCAACCTCGGGTCTCTGTTTGTACCACCTGTTGTGGGCCGAGTTACATCCTTTGTGGGATCATTGGGGGTGGTGTCAATTATGTACCAGCTGATTGATCTGTTTGTACCCCCAGTGATCATTCATGGAATGTCCTTCTTGTCTACAATACAGTCTGTGTATTGGTTCATCTTCCTGCTGGTGCTATCATTTTTGTTGTGCCTGGTCATTGGCAAAACAGCATCCTCACCCAGTGTTAAAGCCAATGTGAGAGCAAAGACTGAACAAACACACTCTGTGGACCACGGCAAAGGACCACCAACAAAACCACCACCAGGAGGAGGAGCTCACAAAGTCCCTGCTGGAGGTAGCTGCAGCACATTGCTGGTGCTCCCCACACTTTTAACCAGCCCATTTCACTGAGCCTGACTGTGTCAGTCAGAAGAACACCTCTAGAAAGCCAGACAAGCCTCGAGTGGTGCTCGGCAACACAGCCACCAGAAGCACGATGCTCTCTGGGTAGCTTATGCATTAGCAAAACACTAGTACCAGCACCAGAGAAAATAAGACAGTTATTTTCTGGTGTAGTCGATGATTTTGCTTCAGACTCAAGACTGAATGCAATGCATTATAACAAGTGAAGATACCAGTAACAACCTTGAGAAGATATTAGAGCTATATAATTCTTGTTCAGCCTGCTATAACTTACCTGTAAGAGTTCCCTGTAGTAGCCTATAAATTACAAGTTAAGTTTGGGATCTGCACATCGAATCCTGGGATGCTCTTTTGACCATGTCAGTACAGGCTGGTACTTCATATAGACTTCACCAGGTACTCAGAATTGCAAAAAAGGCAGTAGACAAAGGTTAAACGGAGTACGTATAACGGCAGATACATAACCACTTTTTGGCCAGGCTTTGTCCTCAGAGACGTGTGGAACTCAGCCTGTGCCTAACACCATCCTCACTTAACCTGAAGTCAAGAGTTTATACAAATGCAAGAAAAATGGTACCATATGGCCTCCCAGCTTCAGTGCACAGCAGCTGTGTGAGCCAGAGGGAGAGTCTGGCTATCACACTCCTTGACAGCACGCCACGGCTCAGGGATGAGCTGGGTTTTACTGTCTTACAGCCACACCGTATCTCCAGGATAACTGCTACATGCTGCCTACAGTAGGAAACAACCAAGCCCTGTCATCAAGAGTTATGGTAAAGCTAAAATTAACAACTAACACATGGCACAGATGACTCCCTCCCTGCCTCTGCAGTTCTGTTCATGCTGCAGTGCTGTGAGAAGTGCGGGTTAACATCACGCTGGGTGAATGCAAAATCCCCTTTTCCCCTCTGGGACAGGAAAAGACCCTCTCTACTTAAGTTCCCAAAAGGCTTTTCCACACCTGTGGCCTAGCTGAGGTGAAGGGGCAAGGAAACGAAAACCTACAGCCGTCAAGTGGGAAGAACAAAGGAGGAAGGAAGCCTTAGCTCAAGAAATCAAACTGCAGCAAGAGGGGCCACCAGTGAGAGCAGGAGGGCTGTGGAGAGGCCGTGCTGGCCGCCTGCAGGTGTCACTGGCCACAGGAGGCGTTCCACGCGGGCCGCAGTGCCCGCAGATGGTAGATTCTACACAGAAGGTTGCTACTACCTTTAAAAAATATATTCTACTAAGAATCTGGGTAAATAGTGAAACATCAGAGCTGCCTCCAGCCCAGACAGCCATGCCAGTCCTGCAGCAGTACCTGCCCGAGCTGGCGGCAGCTACTGTGCAGACATCCTGGACTGCAGCAGCCTGGATGCTGAGAGGTGACCTCAGGGGAGAAAAATGCTCCCTGCCTTCCAACAACTGCAGGAGGAGGGATCTTCCGACACACGTCATCTCCCAGTCAGAGCCAGAGAGGAGAAACAAGGCACCTACGTAGGGCACAGGGGCAGAGCTGCTTCCCAGCAAACCCTCCTGGCTCCTGCTATGGCCAGGAGAGACCCAACCCCATCCAGTAACACAGTGCTAGCTTGCAAGCACCCACATGCTCCCCACAGGTGGGAACAGGTTAAACTGGAGGAAGATGGGCCACAACACCTAACACAAATCACAATTTAAGGGAAGCAACATGGCTATGGACCAGGAAACTCTGCTGTCATGGTTAAACCTTATTGAGATTGCCCCTGACCTTGCTTTCCTCCTGGAGGAAAAACGATGAAAGCTCCATCAATAAACCACTTAGGCCCTTGAGATATATATCTGCTAACTTAAAAAGATCTCCATCACCTTAGTGCCTGCCTCCTACCACAGGCTTTATTCAAGTAATACACAGGCTGGGGCAGGAGGGATGCACATGTAGAACTCAAAAAAAAATCAAAGGTTGTGGTTAAGTTATGTTTGATTACAAATGCAGTGGAGTCCACATTCACTGCAAGTATTGTAGAAGCAACCTCCAGGTTCTAACTCCAGTTCCTGGAATAACTTCCATTACCTCCACTCTGCCTATTGCTTAACAAGCCTGTGGCTTGCACAGGACAAAACTGCTGGGAGGGGGGCAGGGCCCCAGG
>NW_008610048.1:13254-23581 GCF_000691845.1 Merops nubicus
CTTGCACAGGACAAAGCTGCTGGGAGAGGTCATGGCCACAAGGGAGGCACTGGGATCAGTTCCAGGACTGACTATGCTGATGAGGACACAGGAGCTGAGCTTTACCTGCTTGAGGGACTGGCACTGTCAGCAGGGCTCGGCCTCAGCCTTTTCCTGCTCGCTTCCGTAAATACGTGGGCTGCTCTGTTTTGTCAGAAACTGTCCAGAGTTTCAAATGTAGGGTGACCTGATGAGCAAGAGTTTGGGAACACAGAAGGTCGTAGAAACAACTCCAAACACCACACTCCCTGACTCCGTATTTTAGCAGCTATGAGCCCAGGGCATGTCTGTGCTGAGGAATTAAACCATGGCAGCTCCAGGACAGCACTGTGGAGCGGGAGATGTCATGGGACCTGGTATCAGCTCTGATTAGCAGCTGCTGGAAACTGGAAGGCTTTTGTTACTGTTAAAGTAGATCCACCCAGTCGCACAGTGAAAGCCTGAAGCTAGCACAGCAAATGCTTATTGCTTCATACAGTATGTGAAATTACTGCTCTGAACCATGAAATTACTGACACTATCTGCACAGAGTTCATCCTGCCTCAGCCACAGCCTGCGTGCCTCTGCATAACTTCCCTTTGTGTGGATCTCCGACTCCGCCGCCCAGCCTCCCGATGGCACAAGGCATATCACAGCCTTATTGTTCTGTGCAGTGTTTTAGTTACACTGACACTTGGTTTACAAATATTCATTCATTCCTCTGCTTCTTGATTTAGTGCGTGGCAGTTCCAGGATGATTTATACTTCTCGCTTGGCATTTATAGAAAGATCTTTTGCTACTGAGGCAATGAACTGGAAGATCGAGTAGTTCTTGTGGCTGCTCTATCGTCTGTGCCGCTTTGGGTTGCTTTGTCTGTGTTTCAGAACTCAGCTGACTGCCCAAGGTTCATGCTCAAGCTGGTAACACAGCACAAGGGGACTTGCAAATAACTTTAGCAAATGAATTACGAACTAAAAAAAAAAAAAAATATCAAATAATCCTCTTCTAAAAGCAAATTGTGATTACTGGGATTAGAAAAGCAAGGAGACACGTAGAGCTCTGGGGGTAAAGGAAAGCATCACTGGGAAAGAATGACTCGGAGGGAAAAATGTGTCTGTAAAGCCCTGTCCCTGTCCTGCCCCTCCACTGCTGGACATCTGAACGTCTCACTGTGGACGCGCACGCTCTTACAGCTCAACGGGGCAAACTCAGCAGGGCCTTTTAGCTCAAACCACACAATTTGCCTGAAACCTGAGCGTGATCGTATCCAAGATTCCACCCGTTTGAGGAGTGTAGTATTTCTAACACACTGGGAGTAGCAGTCAGGTGAAGATAGGCTAGGGCCAGCAAAAACCTGACCTTGTACAACTGCTGGCAGGGGAGGACACATCACCACTTCCAGAATCACCAGGCAAGCCCAGAGACACACACAGAAGTCACACAGACAGCAGAAGGGAGTGGTGCTCCTACAGGTCCTAGTTTCAGTCCAGAAAGATCTAATACCAACATCCAAAGCTCCTAAGTGTTCCTGGGCAAATCTCTGGCTGGCAAGCTGGTGTAGAGCACCAGCTGTGTATTCACAGTGATTTAGGAAGAGGGCAGGCCTTCACTCTGCATACCCCAATACAATGGGCGACAGAAGAAGTGGTAGTTTGCAGAGAGGAAATTTGTCAAAAAAAAAAAAAAAAAAAAAAAAAATCAGGTTGCAAATGCACTCACACAAATATTTTTGTTTTAGTTAACATGGATACTGCAATTCCTACCAGGGCTTTAATTTATACAAATTCATTTAGCTGGTTGCACCAACCGGAGATCACCTGAACTCCAGGATGAGATGCTTGCCCACACCATTAATTGAGATTTACTCCAGCATAATGCAGGTCAGAATGTGAACCTGTTGAGTTTCATTTAAGTTTCTTCCAGTGGCACATTTACAGACTTTGAGAGAGTTTTATTACAGTAAATAAACAATATATGAAACATTCAAAGCTTGACTTTCATTACCTTTCCGTCGTGCTTACTGGTACCAAACATTGATAATGGTACATCTATCTGCACATGACAGGCACAGTACAGAACCAGCCAGCAACTCTGCTGTACCTTCCCCCCTTTTCCAGTTCTTACTCTCTTAGCTGTCTCTAGCAAACCGTTTCACTTCCCTGTGTCTTGGCTCTTTTGTATATGAAATGGGAGCCACTGACACCTGTGTGGTCTTTAGAGAAGAGGCAGTTAAACCTTCTGAAAGACAGAATCAATTTAAATGCTTCACCTTAGAATAATCTCTGCAACCAGGTAAGGACAGTGATACTGAAAGCACGAACAATGCAGCTCAGATGCCCTGAACTGCACAGCACGTCAGACCTGAACACATCAGCTGCACAGACGTCAAGCTGGAAAGACTTTTCATTACATTCTCCTGACATTGCACATATGAGTCACCACTCTAATGTATGGCAGAAAAAGGTCATATATTACAGCTGCCTTCCCTGAATATTTAAAATGGGTTCATGATTAAACAGGGAGACTAGTCTAAAAGTTTCCAGGTGCACTTTTCTATTTTCTTAGATAACGGTCTATTTCCAGAGCAAGCATGACAGCCTGGAAAAGGCATGGCATTACGTAACCACGTTTGGTTACCAGTTCAGCAGCTCCATCCAGGAGGAGGACCCAAGCACTACACACCCATAGCAGCCCTACATTGCCACCACCCATCCCACAAAGGTTCCACCAACATTGGCTTGCTGATTCTCACCTGCCACATGGAGGTTTTTCATCATCTCCAGAAGTATGAATAGGTTTGCTTAAACAAAGGCATGCATATAGGTAGGCATTATACCATGCTATTTAGAAAGACTGAACTATCTACTTGAAGAAAGCCAGAAATTACTTAAAAAACTGTTACCTTGACTCTCTGAACCACTTTTTTTTCAGTCACTGCAAGTCCAGTGGCTCAAGGACGCTTTGAGAACACAGAGAGGAGGAATATTTCTTCCTGTAAGGACAGCCTGCAGGAACAACCATTTCAGAAAGCCATTTGCCATAGGTTTCGGCCACCTTTAGCCCATGAGATATTTTTGTTCTTCAGTATGTAACCTGGCAAGTCTTTTTCCCTACCTTTTCTGCAGTGAAAAGTGCAGGCTCCTTGCACTCTGCAGCTGTAAGGCTCAGTCCAGGGAGGTGCCCTCTGCTACTGCAAACAGCCACACTCCTCTAACTCGAGAGGGACAGGAAGACACTCGGACTTCAAGAAAAGCCTGTCCTGATCTAGCAAGTTGAAAACCCTTGGGACAGCTGGTCAGTTACAGCACTACCAACATGTAAACAGGATATTCTAATTTTGCCTCCACCTCTGGGAAACAGCAACACTAAATGCTATATATGTAGGCTCATTTCCTTCCTATGGATCCAACTGGGAGAAAAAAACACCCTACAAATTAGAAAATCAACACGCTGCCAACTTCCACAGCAAAACAAGTCTTTCACAGAACTGGGCAGTCCCAGCTGCTCTCCACTGCAGACCTAAGGCAGACAAGTCATGACTGTTCCAAGTTTCTTGTCAGATCCCTGTCTGCAGTGATTCTTACTAAAGGATAACTCTGAGCTTCACATAACCATGAAAGGACCCGAGCTCCGTTTGCACACCTTCGGTGACTTGCTCTCCAAGGCAGCTGTGTCCAGCCAGCACCCTCCAACCCGTAGGAGCAGGCAGATCTCCTTTCACTTGGTAGTGACCCTTCCATGGAGATGGCAGCACCACTGCAGTAGATGAGGCCATGTTCCAATGACTGAATAAATCCAGCTTTACAACTCTTAGTACCATGTAAAAAGATGCCACACAGTGTAAAGTACTGATGGTTAGCTTCATATTGGCAGGACTTCTGATAGGTCAGGTATCATCTGTCTGGACTGCTTTGACTTTTTGCTGGATCAGGTATTGTCAGTTTTGGATCAGGTAACAGTCTGCTCGTCAGCAGCTGGCATGAACTGCAGGGTACGTGGGCTGTCTGGCTAATCCAACAGAAATGTGAACGTGCACTTGATCCACATCCAGTTAGTACCGATGAATGATCCAGATATGCACAAATACCACACCCAGGACCATCCCTCTCCTCTGCTTTGTCCCTGGACTGTCTCACTCATCTTGACCCAAAACGGGTGCAAAGTGCGTATAAAAGGCTATAAAATTAGGGGGGGAAAAAAAAAAAAGTAGAGCTATTTTTCTCAGATGAAAACAGTGGGAAATGGGCATGGTCATATTACTCAGCTAAGAAACATGTGTTGACTCCGCTTACATACTCAGTTCAGCAGTTTCCCAGCTCGTGATAAACCACCAGCCAGAGTTAGCTGACTGCATGCCTAGAAACACACTTGTTTTTTTGCCACCCACCTTTTATATTCTCACATACAAACCAATGGTAGAAGTACCTCTGCAAAAGCTGAGCGCAGAGGAAAACCAAAAATGTATAAGACACTTGTGGAGGAATTTCTGAAGGACAACGGCTATGACTTTATCTTTTGGGAGGTGAACAGTCCAGGCAGTAGTGCCAAGGGGTACATGACAGAACAAGTGTAGATTGTTCTTGAGGCATCCTTTGACAGCCTAGGATGGAGCATAAGTGATACTACAGTAGCCTTTTGCAGACTTTTCACGGGGTGATAAAAATACAAGCGGGGTAGAAGCTTGGCAAAGGCAATATGATTAATATTCATTTAATAATGAGCTTGTAGTGAGTGAATAATTGCTTCTAACCAATCCCAATATGCGTGCTAAGCACGTGAACAGCTGAAACTGTATGTGCTGGGCTATTTAGGCAAATAAACGGAGAAGGACCATGAATTGCATCGGTGTGAGTCGTTACTCGGGTCTCACTGCTGTGACCCGTGTTCCCTACAGACACTGATCAGTGAGTTATCTCAGAAGGGACATGGCAGAAAAGTGAACCCCAACTATAATGGTGTTTTGGCATCATCTGCTCTTTTCTTGCCCACTGCACCTGCAGCCAAACCCCGACCTATAACCCCTATGGAGAAAGCTGGAACCACTCAGCAGAAGTGCTAAGCTGCTCCTATTAAGGAACACATCCTGTGCTGGCACTTGACACTCAGATGCAAGCAGCGAAACATACTTTGGCCTCAATAGCTAATGTCAAAGACTATCTGAGTGAAGAGAGAAAGGATTTGTCTTTCAAGACAGCCACTGTGTGTAGTGCTGGCACTGGTGCCCTGCTGCCTAACGAGTCTGGTCTTCACAGAACAGATGCCGACAGCTGCCAACCAGCCCTCAGTGCTATGGGACCCAACCCTACATCCATGGCAGGCATCCCAGAACTAACACTGGGTGCCTTCTCCACACCTACCCTGCTCACCATCTCCACGCCAAGACAGCAAGGCACCCCTGTTCTTAAGCTGCATTTTGGGAGATAAGACTTGGTTTCTTGTGGAGCTGGATGCCATACTCAAGTCAAAGTGATGAAGAAGAGGTGAGATGCTCTTCTCTCCCACACCTGACACCTCATCACCCCCTTGAGCATCCCACCATCCAGATATCACTCATTTAGTAACTCATCAGCTCCACCACCCACAGTCACCAGATAGCAAAGGAGTTGTGGCTAAATTTTTAGGAACACTTACAAAAATACAACTAAAGCACATTAGAAATCTTTCTAGAGGCAGCAAAAAGAAACCTCAAGAACTGCAAAACCAGGGGAAGAGTGAGCAGACAGAAAAGACCGAAGGGTTAGGAAGGTGATTTTCCACTTTGTTAGTTCTTACGTGATTTACCAGCCAAACCTTCCTTCTCCATTTTGAAGGGTTACACAAAGTGGTGAAATGTTAATTTATGTCTTAGAAGACCAGCTAAAAAATAACAGAACAGTGTAATCTTCTTGTAATTATAAAGTCAACACTTAACTGATATGAGAAGCCTCTACTCATAGCAGTTAAATGAAGCATACATTCCTCTTTACATGATACCTTCAGTTTTATGTCTTGATGCAATTTTCAAGAGCAGGTGGGATCACTAAAAATTTGAAAGAGCGTGGAAAATTATCCTCTGGTTTTAATTAAAATACTCAGCAAAAACACAGAGGGGCAATAAAGAGAGGCAACCCCTTCCACCTCAATTGCACTATCTGTTCATCCATTGTTACAGAGCCTGCTAGAAAACCCATGTGTAAAGTCAGTGGTAAACATTTTCCCTACTACTAAAGCAGAGGCTCAAATCAGGATCATGACAAAAGCAATAAAAGATAATCCACATCTGATTATGATCTATGTGGTCAGTGTTTTGTGGCCTTTTTAAGTTTCAGAGGGTCCACCTGAGAATGGGCACCAGAGGGGCTACTATTGGAAAGCCAAGACAAAACCTGAGCTGCCCCACAGGCTCAACCTCCTGGCAAACCTGCTAGAGGTGTACTCTGTCCCATCATCCAGGTCATTAATGAAGGTGTTAAACAGTACAGATCCCAGTATCAACTTCTGAACTGCACTGCTACTGACTGGCTTCCAACTCAACCTCATCCTGCTAGTCACAGCTCTGAGTCCAGCAGCTCAACCAGTTTTCCATCCCCCGCACAGTCCACTTATCAAGTCTGTACTTCAGCAGTTTGTCTAAAAGGATGCTACGGGCAACAGCAGCTCTGTGAACAGCGAGGTCAACAACATCCACTGGTCTCCTCTTGTTCACTAAGCTTGTAATCATAGGAGGCCAACTCAGTACTTCTGCTTATGTTTTCCCTAGTCTTCCTTCTGCTCATACATCTGCAGAAGCACTTCTTGACTTTCACATCTTTACCAGATTCAGCTCCAGGCTCTCCTGACCCCAACTGTGCATGCCCAGGTAGTGTTTTTGTATTAGCCCTGGGTCACCTATCCCTGCTTCCATTTCTTTGGAGCTCCCTGCTAATCCATGCAGCCCTCCTGTCACTCTTGCTGGACTACCTGCATGTCAGGATGGGCCATTCCTGAGCTTGGAGACAGCAGTCCTTGAAAAAAATCAACTAGATTTCCTGGACCCCTTTTCTCTTCTTACTAGCTACTTTATAACTCCTGATCTGTAAGGTACAGAATTTACATATGCAATATCTGAGACTGGATTTCAGTTTTCAGCTAAAGCTTTCCCCAGCTAAATTCACAATAAAATGACATGGGCAAGTAAAGAGCTACCTGTAAATAGTGAGACATTCAACTTCTACTTAGAGATTTAACTCCACAGTGAATTCTCTTCAGACTTCTAAATAAGCATAAATGTATTTCTGAGTCTGACCTTTAATCAAAACATTCAGGATCAGCATGTAAATCACTCGCTGGGGATTTTGCTTCTCACATGCTAAATCACTGCAGCATAACCTAATGCAACAATTCCCTTAATTGCAGCAAAGCCCTTTTGGAAACTCTCCTTCCTCTAGATCCACTAAGAAATAAGTTTGTAAATGTTCCCTTTAAAAAAAAGAATCCAACCCACAGCCCATAAAACTTCTAATTTGAAAACTAGCTAAGTTAATTACTGGTTCTGTTGTGCTAGGGGTTTTTTATTTATTTATTTTAATTACTAGAGCCTTTGTTTCCAGATGAATCTAACTTCTTCTGTAATGATAACCATGGAAATAAGGGTAGCTTTTACTAAATCAGTGAAGACTCTCTTTAATGTACTGTCTCTGTAAGGTTGTCTGCTTCAGAGTGAAGTAGGGTTAGCACTGAGCTGGTGCCTACACATCCCTTGCTGATCCCACTGGTGCCTTTGAGAGATGAAGGATTTTATCATTTCTGGAGAGGAGCTATTTGTCCATTTTAGAGATGGAATCATTGTTTATCATCAAACAGATTCTGTTTCAATCTACTACCAGTCACAAAACATCTTCTCTGGTTGTCTTCACCCATATCCAGAAAGAGATGTCTCCTCAAGCAAAGCAAGAAAAACCTAGCGATGACTACAAACAGTTGGTCTGCATTGGTTTTCACCTGATGGGAGCCACAGCTTTTATTCAGTGTGTCACTGACTCAGGCTGACAGGAAGGGCTTGTGCAAGTCTGGCAGGGAGAACACAGGGTGAACATGTATGCTTTCCCCATCTTTCCTCAAACCAACAGACATGCTGTAAAGATGTTAGATACCATGTAAGAGTAAGCTAAGTAACGTACATCTTACCTAGGAACAAAAAGCTGTGTTCCTCTGCTGTACCAGTTTTAAATCCTGGCAGGTATCTCAGTCCTTTACCTGCTGAAGTAGGTAATATCTAAGCACCTGTTGACAGCAGAAGGACCTTCAGCTCAGACCTGAAATACTGGGTGTTCCCCAGCCTCTAACCTCTTCTTCTGCTGTACAGTACTGCCCAGTGCACTACTTGCTGCTCTTCATTAACGACCTGTGTCCAGAGCCCTTTGAGAGAAGAAAACTTGATATATGATTTATATTTAGGATCAGGCACGTGGACTGTTGTCTGTTCAGATCTACACTCCTGTCCGCACAGAACAGAACTAAACTTATCCCACCTGCCTCCCCCTCCCCCAGGCTTAAAAGTTAAGTGCCCTGGCCCTGAATCATAGGATAAAAACAAACATGCAACTATTGGTTATGAAATGATCACGTTTGACCTTGGAGTCAGTCTTACCCTAATTTAGACCCCAAGACAACCCTTACTCTGTTCTCTTAAGTCAACTTTGGTGAGAAAGTTGGTGAGAAAGTGCAAGCTGCATAGTCAAAAATATTCAATCAACAATGTTTTCACAAGCTTTATTGAATACTTTTTCTGGCTGGTACCTAGTTTCTTCAGAACAGTAGTGTTACAGCAGGAAACGTGAGGAGAACAGAGCCTGCAACAGCAGAGACCCAGGTCCCAACTGCTGGTCTTTCTTCCAAACAGGAATGTCTGCTGTCTAGGGAGATGTTTTTACAAATAATTGTCACCTGGGTGTGTAGTTCTTGTCCTTTGAGAAGGGAAGAATCCCACTGACCTCACTGCAGTTTGGTTGCAGTCCTAATCCAATTTAAAACATATCTAAGCAAAATAAAACTTATGCCCTGACATTCCCCCATATGCCCCTGTAATTTGGTTCTGTGCTTAAAATGAAAACAGCTTACAACAAAAACAACATGGTTTTATATAGTCATTTTCAGCTCGGCCCTGGTGCTGGTAGCTCTGGACCAACAAACAATGCATTTGTCTGGCAAACGCTTAGAAAACAGGGTAGGGAGGGAAATGCACAGGTGTTAGCTGTATAATAAAGGTGAAACAGCATTTCTCAAAATTTTAAGCAAATACTGCCGCAAGTTTTCCAGACCTCTCAGCAGGTTCTCTTTTTTTTCTGAATCAAAGTTCTCTCTTGCATTTTACACATTGGCTAGGAACTTTTCTTTAAAAGCTCCCCAAATGCACATGCTGGTGAGCTGCCCAGTTGCAGTGGGTGGGCACTCCCAGAGCTCACCCTCTGAAGAGCTACTTCCCCCCACCCCATCACTGCACACCTCTTCCCCTCTGCTTTTAAGTATCACAGCAAAATTCATAGCAACCCTGAGGGACCAGAGCAGCTACCTACTTGCAGAAGCCATGGTCTTTGTACAAGCCTGCACAGGCCTTGCATTTACATACTGAGAGGGGACAGGAGTGAAGGTAGAGACAACCCCACCCAAAAGACCAGAAGAGCTCTGACTATTTGGATCAGCTGATGCACATCATCCTCACTCAACCACACAGGCTGGAAGAGGTGGAGGAAGAGACACTTGAATGTAAAAGAGGAAAAGGAAAAAAAAAAAAAAAGCCTCTTACCTCATTTGTTACCCTGATGTCTGTGCCTTCAGGTCCAGCTAATGTTTGTGCATGGCCACGTGCTCTCAGCAGGAGCTAAAGCCTATCCTGGCCTCACTAATGCTGACCTCCAGTTCCTAAGGGTGGGATTCAGCTCTCTGCTGAAAGTCCCCAGGCTTGAGATACAGCACTGCTGGCGGCCAGGGCAGTCAGTTCAGCCCCTGACTGCCATCCCACCCACCCAGCAGGGCTGGGAGCTCCCCGTGCAGGCATGATGTCTGGACCAACCTATTTGGAAACGAAAAAGCTCTAAGCCAATACTCCTCATTCATGCAATACTTTTGTCAGAAAAATGAAAAGACTTTGCCTGGACCTTACGATGCACCCTTTCTCTGACCTTGTCATCATCTAACAGTGGGTTTCCCAATCTGCCAATCTTTAACCAAGCAAAACACTCAGTAGTTTCAAAGGAAGTTCTGCCCACAAAGGAGTCCAAGATTTGGCCTTAAGCTTGGGAGCCAGCATGTTTTGTTTTGTGGGTTGGGTTTGGTTTCTTTTTTTTATTT
>NW_008610048.1:23632-35291 GCF_000691845.1 Merops nubicus
AGTTCAGCCCCTGACAGCTATCCCACCCACCCAGCAGGGCTGGGAGCTCCCCGTGCAGGCATGATGTCTGGACCAACCTATTTGGAAACGAAAAAGCTCTAAGCCAATACTCCTCATTCATGCAATACTTTTGTCAGAAAAATGAAAAGACTTTGCCTGGACCTTACGATGCACCCTTTCTCTGACCTTGTCATCATCTAACAGTGGGTTTCCCAATCTGCCAATCTTTAACCAAGCAAAACACTCAGTAGTTTCAAAGGAAGTTCTGCCCACAAAGGAGTCCAAGATTTGGCCTTAAGCTTGGGAGCCAGCATGTTTTGTTTTGTGGGTTGGGTTTGGTTTCTTTTTTTTTTTTTTTATTTAGCTCTTTCATGAGCTACAGAAATAAGTGAGATGGACACAAGTGAGATGAGGTGTCCAGCCAGAGCCAGATGGGTCCAAGCTGCTCCCTGCTCCCACCAGTCCCACAGGGAAGCCAGGTGAAGCCCCTGCAAGGTGGGGAGCAGAGGCAGCAGCAAGGAACTGCAGAGCTTCACACACTTGGCACACCAGGAAGCTGGTTTGCAAGTCTGCACTTGGAGCACCTTCAAAGTATTTTCTTGGTGAATAAATGCAAATCAGCCTCTGGGGATCACCTCTTTCTGGGCTCATTCTTCACCGACCTGAATTCCTCCCAGGTGTGGAAGAAGGGCTGAGAAAGTCTTTTCCCAAAAGAGTAACATCCATGTGCTCTTACACAGCATGCAACAAGGCTGTTTCAGCCTGACCCAAGCTACCCCTTTTATTTCCCCTCCCCCCCCCCCCTTTTTCCTAATAGGTCAGGGATGGGTTTTGTGTTTGTTGATTTGGTTTTTTTTTTAATTTTATTTTAAAGAGTGTGGTCTGGCACTCCCAAGTCCTTCCACGCAATGGCACAAGGTCTCTCTGAAGCTCTAGGGCAATGTGGGATTTGGCAAGTGAATTGCCACGCTTCCACTCTGCCAGGAACTACAGCAAGGGGCAAACCTTGCGCTGCATTCAAAGCTCCAAGCCCAAACCTGCCATGGAGTGGATTTCCCTCCCCCCCTCTCAGAATTGGGCACTGACCTGCTTTGCAGGTGTTGCTTGCATGGCTGCCAGGAAGCCCTGCATCACCCTCCAAGACCAGGCAACACCTCCCAGCACAGCTTTCCAACCTTGCACAGAAACGTCTCCCCCAAAACTAACATACAGAAATAAGACTGGGAGACTCTTTTCAGGCCAAGCAAAACAGCAAGCTTTTCTCTTATTCTGTAACACAGCATCTGAGACCATGCCTGATGGTTGCCTAAGTTTAATGAAAAAACATTAACTATCAGTAAGCAGGACCTATTGTTTTGCTGCAAAAAAAGGCAACCAAAGGAAAAAAGTGGCAACAGTACCCAGAGCCCCCAGCACTTCACAGCACAGTGTCAGAGCACTCTATATAACCACCCGCAGACCAGAGGCAGTGGGTGTCACATTCATCACCCATGTCCCTACCTGCTCCTCTGCTCTCTACATCCTCTCCAGGTTTAGGTCTCTATATCCTTAGCTGACTTCTGTTCTAGGCAAAAAACTATGAAGAGGAAAAGCAGAGGAGGCAGAACTCTACTTCTGGACATAACCTCTACCCCACTCTGCTGAAATTATATGTGCAGAAAAGTCTCTGGATCTAGACTCTTCACAGTGACACTTCAGTGCCCGAAGACAGTCGGATTCCAGCTTCTGCAAAAAGCAACTTTCCTAGGATCTGATCTTCCATAAACCCACCTCCTGCAAGCAAGTGGTGTAACTTGGGAACTCGGTGCCAATAGCTGGCTATGCAAGCTGGACTTAACAGAGCATTATAGCCACCTTTCACACCATTAACTCCACCTGCTCTTTGTTATTTACGTCAGAATTCACAGGAAATGGATGTCTGCCTGTCAAGATACCAAGTTCCCAGGCAAACCACACATCACTTTTACAGCCAAGGCACAAAACAGCCATATACCTGACAGCTCCACGGTGGATATGTCACGGGAGGTACAGAGGAGCCGAGCAGCCCAGGCAGAGGAACACGGCAAGAGTAAAACAGATGTGAATTTTCTTATTCCCTGATCTCTGTGGTGTAATAAAAACAAGTAGAGATGACTCCAAGCTGTCAGAAATAAGCCAAACATGCCCCTGTGACTTAACAGGACTGTCATGAATGAGAGAGGTCTGGATTTGTCAGACAAGTGTTCCATTTTAAAAATAAAAATTTAATCAGTTCATACCTTGTATGGATTTTATTTTGTGATATCTCAAGGTTTTTTTCATTAGTCAAATCACTATGGCCTGCACCTGAGCCACAGGGTTTTCCCCCAGAGCAAGCACCTCTCTCACTGTGAGCTGCTGCTGCGTGACAGGGCCGCACAGAGGCTCCCGCTCCAGCCAGCAACAGGTACAACAACCCAACCTGCTTTCTAGGAAGACCAGCTACTGGCCTACACTTGAGCAAATTACATGCTTATTTTTCAGACCAGCTTCAAAATCTGGACTCTGAACAC
Source organism: Merops nubicus (assembly GCF_000691845.1). Classification (NCBI taxonomy): domain Eukaryota; kingdom Metazoa; phylum Chordata; class Aves; order Coraciiformes; family Meropidae; genus Merops; species Merops nubicus. The sequence continues at coordinate 26,164 of NW_008610048.1, forward strand.
ACTTGATGGTTGTGCAGCTCTGTTTTAAATTGAGTGTTTAGATCTGGGAAACATGGCTTTGATTAAAAAATGGGCAACCCACCAACTGCAGAAAATTTTCACGTAACTGCTTGGCAAAAAAAGAGCTGCAAGAATTATTAGCCATTAATCAAAACTTCTGCATTGTTCCCTAAGGAATTACCTGTTTCCCCCATCTACACCTGATAACTGGGATGCTCAAGGTTAACAACATGACAACTGCAACAACACACAGAAACACTGAAAGATCCAACATTCTGTTGATTACAGCTCCTTCCACTGCCTGGTATAAACCATTGCTTTGTCTCAGCTGATGTTTGGCTCCAGTATCTTTTGCCGCTTCTACCTTTTACTTTTTTTTTTTCACCAAAGCAAAACAAAAATCAACATTCTCTTTGAACTAAGTTATGGAGAGGTGGGAGAGAGTGACAGGTGAGACAGTCCACAGAGACCCCAGCTCTAATCCTGCTGTGCTTCGTGCCAGTGACGATAACAGGCAGAGCAGCAGGCAGCAGCACACAGCTAGGTTCACGTGCTTTTCTGAGCACAGGAAACCATGGATAAGTGGCAAAGTCAGTCTATTTCCTACCTCCTTGCTCAGAACCGTTCCCCCTGTGATTATTTTTAAATTGTTCAACATCTGGCTCAAAAAAATGGATTTAGGAAGAATTTCACCCCAGGAACAAAGGCCGAACACTAAGATCCTACTCTAACTCTACTGAAAGCAATGTCACACCTGTGAGGCCAGGAAAACAGAATCAAGCCACAGCAGCAGAGACCTCCACTGTCTCAATTCAGTCAGGTCAGTATTTGATTTATTACAGCAAAATCCAACCGTACTTTTCCCCACTTTGCTAGAACTCCCTTTCTAACAAAGGTTTCCAAACAGCTATGCCCTGCATACACACTGCTGTTTTGCACGTGCAAAGCTCACGCACAAAACTGAGCCTCAGATTCCTCACATTTAAATTTGGGTCATTCATAAAGAGTTGCCTGGCCCTGTGTTTCAACTTCAACAACACACCACACTGACCTAACTAGAGACCCAAGCTCAGGACCGGCCTTACCCAGTGCTCCCCAAAGCCCCACAGGCTGGGACTGCCAGCAGAGAAGTACCAGCAAGGAGCTGGAGCAAGCGCAGCAGAAGCGCTCAGCTCTCCTGATGGAACACCAGTGCCCTGCACTGCACGCGCCTGGGGATGAGCTCGCGGCACAGGAGCAAGGCTTGTGCAACGTCTACCAAAACAAAAGGGTATTTCCCATGCCTGGGATAGGCCACAGGGTCTCCACGGACCACAGGAAATACAATCCAAACAAGCTGAAGCGTCTAAATATGCAGAACTGTCAAACTGTGTTTAGGATTGGCTTTTTGTTTCTCTTTATTTTAACTTTGAAATTTTCTAATTTTTTCAAGTGGCCACATTAAAAGGGAGAAAACATCTTGTTTTCACTTTCCAGTTTTGCAGTGTCACAAGTCAAACAGTTCACCAATTAAATAAATGTTTGGATGGCTAGGAAAACACCCGATAGTCCCCAGTAGTCCTTCCACAATAGCGATCTACTTCTCACAAAAACTATGAACATGTCCTGAACTGAAATGAACCTTATTTGGCAAAATTTTTTGAAAAACAGTGATGTATTTAGCCAGGCATGACCTTCTGTAATCTATTAAATGCCTCTTCATTGTCCATTTGATCCACTGCCTGGGTATGTCATGACAAGCTGTGGTATTGCACAGGTAATATTCTTTGCATTCGCACACTGCCTTCCCTGCACTCCTCCTGATATTCTGAAACACACTCATCAACCCTTTCAGCAAGTCAGATGCATTTCAGTGCTCCTGCCTGCAGTTAAAGACTTTAGAATTAACTGTCTCCCGCCAAACTAGCCTTAAGTATTTGTTGTTATTCCAGCCTGATCACATCCCTCTTCAGTTATTTGCCTTCTCATCCCTGGCACTTGGAGGAACTCGGTTCTCTGTGGGGTAGCTAAGTTCCCAAAAACCCATCATGAGGGAAACTACACACAGCCACAGTGCACAGGCAGTGTGTAGCACCCATCAGCAGACCCCACACCAGCCCAACCCCAATGGGCAGCACCAGCCAAATCAGCCCAATGTAGCCCTTCCTCCAGGTCGTGCAGTAGCCGCCACTGTTGTCCCCTTCTCTCAGCAGCAGAGAGGGTCAGGGCTCACAGCCACGTGGGGTGAGACAACAGCCAAGCTGCACTTGTCAGTGCACGTGCACCACCACAACCCCAGCAACACCGAGGTTTAAACCCAACTGCCTACAGGTTTTTGTGCAAAACCTGCCAAAGGGAACTTGTCCAGCATTTCAAATTTGGTGCCACTAGCAATAAATCCTTACCCCCACCCGAGTCCCCCTGTGTAAGCTCTTACATGTTTTATATGCACAGTAGTTCTCTGCTGAGCATTAAATAAGTGTTTGTGCTCTGGGGTGCTGGGGCTTTTTCCTTAATGAGTCATAGGCCTGTTCTTAAAAGTTTGCTGGAACACATAAATGTGACATGAGAGATTTACTAAAACTGCTCCAGAGAACAAGGAATGAAGTTTCAGACAATGTGAAGTACTCCAGCTGGAAGAGATATGACTTGCTTGGCTGTTTCCTTGTGCTCCTCTCACAGCACAGTAACAAACAAGGCTATGCTGTCAGGGAGTTAGAACACCACCATGAGGTTAATAGAAAGAGATAACACGTACGAAATACCCACTCCAGCACAGAAAAAAAGGGACGAAATCTTCCTCCAGAGACAACAACTACACAGGCACAGTGAAAAATCACATAAAAGTCCAGACAAACACCAACATTCATTGGTTGATGATTAGCACATCTGTTAATTCTGTTAAGGGCTGAAGGCTGGTCCTGCTCCCAAACAAGCTAACAGGAATCTTGCTGCCAGCCCCAGGAGCCACCACACCCCTGGAGCATCTCCAAACAATGCCACATCACAGCCCCAGGTACCTCCGTCCTGTCAGGACTTGAACTTTTCAGGCAGTTGAATGTAGGCTTCCAAAACTACTCTTTTTAAGCTTGTAATAAAACTTAGACACTGTGCACATTCCTTTTTGATGCTTAAGTTTTTGCTTTATATCATATATTCACAGACCTGTCAGAGAAGAGGCACTTTATCCAGGATGGGCATGAAAAAAAAAAAACAAACCAAAAATTAACTTCTCCAGCCACAGAAGAAATTTTGGACACAACTAATGCCAACAGCAGAACCACTCCACTTTGGTGGGCTGAGAGACAAAGCAGGGACTTTGAGACACCACAGGAGTGGCTGCACCTCCTCTCCCAACACCAAGATGGGGAGTGTGGGGAGCCTGGGGAGCAGGGTCCTACAGGATCCCAACACCCTCACCCCAACAGGGATAGCTGCCCAAGCACCCAGCTGGCAGGCTGCCATCCCCAGACGGCACCACAGGACTACATCCTCTGCCAGGGCCCAGCCTGGGTCCAGGACAAGGGAGATGCCCCTCCAAAACCATGGGGCTCCAGATGCCACTGAGGAAAACCCCAGACCACAGCTCTGCCAAGGTGCTGGGAAGCACTGTCCTGCAATAGTTTTTGGGACACGTGACACAGACAGGAGGCAAAGCCCAGAGTTTATTAAATTTCTGCAATTTTTTGTTTGTTTTAGTAAAGCTGTTTGGCTTATCACTGCTGTTTTATTTACTTTCCACTGATCAGCAACCTTTAAACATCTGAAAATTAGATAGCCAGGTTTTTTTCCTTTTTAAAATAATAATTTGGCAAATAGTCTTGCTTTGAGAAGGCTTTCTAAACATCCAGTATCCACATGGCTGCAACAGAGGCATTTATATCCTATTTTACTAACAATGGGTATTAAGGATTTCAGCCTAGACTGGTATCTTCTGCTGCCACCAAGCCATCAGTGGGAGCACACAAAGTTGTATCTACACATTTTAAATGTAAAAATGATACAACTTGAGGAAAACTCCCCACTAAGAACCATCAATTTCCATCACATAACTACAGCTGCCTTTACAGTTACCTGTTCCATCACAACAGGATCATTTTTCTACTCTGTAAAAGACAGTGGCCACAGAATCCATTAAATGATTTACTCCCAATTCACACACCACCACGTATGAATTTCCAGTGCATGACTTCACATCAAACTGCACACAAATATCTGCTGAGGATCAGGCTCGGAGGCTATGTAAACAGCTGCCAATATAAGTTTAACTCAACTAGAGGAACGGTTCTTTTACTTAGAATCTTGCTTAGGATGTCTCTGACTCCCCCAGGAAGGTGCACCTGAGTGGTAAGGCTTTTTTTGGGTGGGTGCTTCTGGGAATTTGAGAGCCTCTTACTTGAGGAATACAACACAGCCCTGGCTCGGTGCTTGCCACAGAGCCCTAAACCCCAAGCAGATCTAGTGAATCACTCCTGTGGCTCTGAGATGGCCAGGCACAGCACGCTCCGAACCACAGCCAAGCGCAGCACAGGCTGCACTCGGCGCCCGTGAGCCAGTGTCCTTCCCACAAGGAGATGGACTCTTTGAAGCAGGCTGAAAGAAACTTCCTTCTCCGCACGCATTTTGCATGTAAACGATCCCCTGCACCCCAGACCGGCAGAACCGGGTGGCTCGTCCCTTCCTGCCCCCTTGGCACAGTGCCCCATCACCCCGTGCCGCAGAAGCAACCAGGTGTGACGTTCACAGTGCCTCTGTCTGTGCCAGCACAAAACATCCAAACATCCGTATGGGAAACCTTGCTTGTGGTGTTCCTAACAGAAGATGAGGTGGTTCTTCAGAAGTCCCTGTCACACTCTGCACACAGTCCTTTCATAACAGTGCAGGGAGAACCCAGGAGCAAATGCACAAACAACAAAAAAAACAAGTAAAAAAAACACTTGTCATCAAATAATACCCCTATTCACGGTCAAGTTTCCTGCAACTGAAAGTAGGAAAGTAGTTGCCCCATTCATGATATATGCTGCTGTGCAAGTTACAGTTGCACGTTTAAATTTCCACCTAATGTGGAATGATGGTGCATGTTACATGCATCTAGTGTTTAATAAAATATACCACACTTACGTGCCACATGTCTCCCCTCCTGTTCTGTATGACATGGCTTACCACTGATCAGCTTCAGGAAGACTCAAAGCACACGCATGACTAGCAGGGTCCATGAGACAAGCCTCCTTGCCAGAGTAACAACGGGCTTTTGCTCGACACATGACTACAGTTATTAACAGAACCCAGACTTCACGTCTCATTCCGAGCCACCAAATGACCCCTGGTTTGCTTGGTTAATCTACAGGGTCCTGAGAAAGGAGTCATTTCCCTCAAGACGGAATAGGGTCAGACAAAGGTGCCTGTGGAAGATAAGATGTCTCCATCTCCTCTTTAGCTCAGGATGAGACAACTAAGCACTGGATCCCACCAGCCTGACCAAGGTGGCAGACAGCTCTTGTTGGGCCATGGCTCCAGCACAGCAGGGGCTGCCAGGCGCACACGGTCGCTGCCTGCATCTCTCCAGCTCCCCTTCCATTTCTGACAACACATCCCTGGAGCCACAGGACACACGGGGAGATTGGCTTCAAAACCAACAACCAAACCAGCAGGACTGTTCAACATGACAACGTTACCCTGCCTGCTAGATGACAAGCTGAAGGTTTGCAGCGAGTCCCACAAGGATTGCTTTGACTTCAATGGGCATGTCAAAAAAAAAAAAAATTGCCTTAAACTGTATTTTTCAACACCTAGACATCAGATTGAAGAATTTTACAAAGTAAATAATTTAAGACAATGCCTGAGCTGATGACTTTGACATCTACAAATGTTTTGTTGACACCTCAGGATGCACAGTTTAAAAAAATCCCTGAAACACAACCTTGACAATTCACCTCATTACATATGAATGCTCAGCTGAGAACAGTATGAAAGTGAGTGAAAGCACTTTATTATCTCTCTTCTCACCATCTGCCACTAAACCGAGAACTTTCACTAAACTGTCAGTACCTTGACAGGGGACAGACAGGAGGTCTCAGAGGGTTAAGGATGAAGCATTTTGGGCAGGGGTTGCACAGGAAGCAGCTACAAGGGAATGAAGTCTCACAACTTTACCCAACTCAGCTGTAGGCTGCTGACAAAGGAATGGTCTCAGTCTCCCAGAGCCCTCTGTCTGCATCCTCTCCCTTGGATCAGCTCCAGCCACCTCATCAACAGGAGTGAATTGGAGCAGCTCACCAGTTCAGCCCAAAACAACCCTCCCTCTCCACTTCCTTCTCTGCAAGCTTCATTTTCTGTAAGACCAGCAAGTGCACGCAGCTGCAACGTGCTGGTGGGAGCACTCAGAAGTGGCAGGGTGCTACCTCTCAGCTGCACAACTGAGGTAGGGCAGGTGCAGAGCACTCCTGCAGCACTATCATCCTCACTCAGATTAAACCAACTGCAGAAGGGTGTTCTCCTCTCTGCAGATGCATCAAAGCCTGCTGGATGAAAGGGATGGGTGTAGAAGGTGAGGCAGTAAAGCAAAGCTCCCAGCTCAGAGCTGCTCAGGGCCATTTGTACCAGTATAGGCAGAGAGGGCTGACCTGCCCTAGACCTGCTGGCTTGCACACTGCTCGGCTGCCCCAGAGCCTCTCTGATTCTCAGACCCTGCACATGTCCTCCATAGTGTATTTATCTGCCCTAGACTACAGGTTCTTCCTGGAGCAGAGCAGTGAGGTGTGGGAGAGCAGCCAGGGACTGCCAGCAAGAGCACGGTTAGAGAAACATTCAATCTGACCCACAAACAGAACGCCAGCAGGGTAGAGATGTTCCTCCTCCAAACAGGACTGCTTGGTCACAACCTCTGTTTCAAAATAGCACAACACTCAATTTTTCTTCTTTGTGTGTGTGTTGGGGGGACAGAGTACAACCAGACAGACACAGGTGTCAGAACACAGTACAATTACCAGTGTCCTCATATAAGCATTAACTCAGACAACCCAGCTCATCTAATTAAGGAGAATTAAACCATTTCTTCTGTTCCCTCTACCTTGTCAAACTGTTGGCTCAACACTTCTGCTCTCCATGGGCATCACAGAACACCCCACAACAGCCTTCAGACCACACCAGACACCATGCTGAGGGAGCAAATGCACAAGCAAAGACTTCGGCTGTCCTGTGTGTGAGCTGCTTGGCTACCAGTGCTTTCATCCCTGCTTCCTCTTTGTAACATCACTTAAGACCCTCTCAGGTAAGTCAAACTAAACAGCAAACTTCTCCCCATCCTGTTCTCACTCTCCTCATCTCTGACCTGTCAGCCTGCAGTCATTCTTGCCTGCCCCTCCTGTGCTTGCTCAGCCACAGCTCAGCGTTTGCTTCCACGGGTAATGTGAACCAGAAATGTGGGATCAAACCCACCAGGATTCATCAACATCTCAGCGACTCACAGAAATCGACCCCAGTTTTCTGGGTTTCATCTGCTTCCAGGGTACAAGTCACAGCAGCATTCCCTTGTGCTGCTACAACAAACACCTACATAGCGCTAGTACATGTGCTCTCTAGGCACAAAGGCACTGCTGACCCTACACAGCACTCATCTGCCAGGGTTTAGTTCATGCTGCAACACGTTTCTACAGAACATACCTGCAAGTAGTGACACTTGCAAAAGGCGATTCTTATAAATAAGAAAAATGAATCCACGACACAGATTCCTCAGTCCCTGAAGTGCGCCCAATCACACACTCAGCTTCCCTGGTCACTGGAAACCCTTCTCAGAGGCTCAGGACAGCTATAACTTGTTTCTCACCCTGTATACACCTTATTTCTCAGTCTCTGACTCTAGATCACAGAAATTTTAAAGGTAACATTTCATGCAGTTTGGGGGTTAACAAGTGCTCCCATCCAGCGCCTGCACACACTCAGACGTGAACTGTTCCCGCCCTCAGCTGGAGCGACCCAGATGGTGAGTACCACCATGCCCAGTGCCAGACCCTACAAAAGACACAGCAGATGATCATCAGCTTTCTTATCAGACCAACAAGGGATGGAGGGAGGCAGAAAGCACTGCTCCTTTGTCTGCAGCTCTCAGAAAGGTTTTCCTAGTAGGAGACAATACTGCTCATTAGCTGCCTCCGCTGATCGGCCAGGTCTGTCTCACTGCAAGCATCTTCCAGGCACTTGCAACAAGCCCTGCAACTCCTCCCTTCCAATAAGAGCACACTCATGCTGTACAAAAGGCAGTCTGAATCCTCATGCTTAAACAGACGACTAAGTTAATGCACGCGTCCTTCCTCAGCAATGCTCTGTGTCAGTCAGAAATCACAGCCTGCCAGGGAGAGCTCTCCTCCACGTCCACGCAGCACAGACATAACTGTCCCCTCAAAGGCCGTGGATAGGGGCTTGCTCATCCACAGCCCCTCATCTTCCCAGGCCTCTTCCTCCTTCCTTGCCCACAGCTCTGGCATGCCCACACCAGGGCCCTCACCCCTTGTTCAAGCAGGGGACAAACTACTCAAAGGGTCACCCAGGTCCAGCAGTCACCCGTCTCATCTCCAGTCCCCTGAGCAGGAGAAACAGGGCACTGTTTGCACACTCCAGGACCATCTTTCAAGGGCATTTTGGCCTCTTCCACCCAATACAAAGTAAGAAAGACCAGGGAAGTTTAATCCTAACTACTGCGACTACAGGATGCACTCCCTCGTTTCAAGAAGTTACTTTTGTTCCATAAAGAAGCAACACAAATTCAGAAGATGACCAACAGGATGATCTAGCCTCAGCAAGGACAGAGGGCTCTCCTCTCACCCAAACCGTCCCGGGAGTGAATCAACCCCGACAGCCTTGCTTGCTGAGCAGGCCGTCCTTGCCAGGCAAAAACAACACCGGGCTCCCACAAGCCCAGCGTGCCCAAACTACCAGAAAGATTTTCTCAAGCTAGATACTAAATACTGCCTCACTAGCCACACTTATCTGTAGAAGTTATCAGAGGCAGCCTGAGAGCACAATCGCAAGTGCCACAGCCTCATGCATGAGAGAGGTCACATGTGAAGCTTCAGCAGCCTCAGAGGGAGGGAGACAAACGGGAGTCACTGCAAGCCCCAACAGCAGAACCAGCTTCTGTAACACCTCGGACA
>NW_008610048.1:35333-35621 GCF_000691845.1 Merops nubicus
CCACACGTCCTGGCAAACCACGTCTGTAACGCGGGAAAGAGATCAATCACCAGGAACTAACCATGGTTCAAAAGCCTCTGACACCAGCTAGACAGCGTTTGTGTCGACACAGGACTTCAGCAGGGACCTGGTCCAGAGCAGCCCCGAGGCACCACAAGCCCTCTCCACAGGCGGACCCCCTCCAGCCCCGCGGCCGCCCGCTCCCCAGGCCCACGCCTCACTCACCGAAGTACTCCTTCTTCATATGCATCTCCAGCTCCTTCTCCAGCTCCAGCGTCAGCGCCTCCA
>NW_008610049.1:0-4153 GCF_000691845.1 Merops nubicus
CGCCGTACCTCCGGCTCTGCTCAGCTGGAGGAGGGGGCAGGGGAGAGGATGCCGAAAAGAGGAGAGCAGGGTGGGGCCAGGCAGCGCCTCTGCCAGCACTGCGCGTTGGGGTTTCGGAGGACAGAGCATCGCTGCCACCAGCTCTTCTTTTCTGTTTTCGTTACACTGCCACAGCTTTCGGGGCCCTTGCAAAACATGACACGACAAAATGCTGTTTCCTCCCTTTCTGCCCCGCCCTCAGCCCCTCCACAAGGGGCACAAGGCAGGGGTACGCCTGCTGGGAGCTAGAAAGCAGCTCGGGTGGTTTGCCGGCGAGGAGTTATGGTCAAAGTCCCATCCACGAAGCCCAGACCCGGACCCCACTCAAAATTACCACCTTTCAAAATTCCGGCTTGTGTGCATCTCAGGTCTTTGCAGGCAACGTCGGTCTGCGGGGAAAATGCTAGCAACATTTAATCGTGTGTGCACATTTTTGACATCTCTGAGCAAGGCTCAAGTACAATGCAAAAGAATGTAGCTACAATTTGATATTGTTCTATTTTTATCATTTTCAGATAGTTTTCAGAATTTCTTCAATAAAACCCAATAATTGAAAGAATTGCCTTGAAAAAGTCTCAATCTATCAACCAATGGCTGCTTAATAATCATTTCCAAGACAGCAATCCCCTTTAGACAAGACAAGCTGTGGATTCCAGGCTGACACAGAAACAAAACCTACCACCTGGGGCTGAGCAGAGGCAGTTTTGGAACCTGCACTTCTTTGTTAACCATGGCCTTGTGTTTGTAGTGTAACACAAACAGCTGCTCCTGTGTTTCCTTCTACATGTTCACAACTAGTGCGCTGTCTCTGAAGATAACATTGTGAGTAAACATACTTCTTACTGCTCCCCAATGTCACCTCCCATTTGAGGTGTGTCAGGGTGCAGCACAAACTTTGTTTGGAGTGAGGAAGGCTCCTCGCAGGCAGAAGAGTGGGCAGCCACATTTAGAACCAATGTATGAGGTGTTTTCGTGTGCAAAGCATTCCTACAAGCTTGCTCCTTAGCACCTTGGCTCCCTCAACACCTCTCTCTCTCAACGTGCTTCTCCAGACACAGGAAGAATTTCTGCTTCGTAAAGACAGGTTTTCATTAAGGTGTGTTTTTTTAACATGACAGGAACTGCCATTTTGGTTTACTTCTCTGATGTGCACCAGAGAAGGTCCCAATCCAACTCTTTGTCTGGTATAGTGCCGTGCACACTTTCATTTTCTCACACACCTTCACAGATGGGACATCACTCAAGCCCCAGTGACATCTAAGACTGTGCAGGTACAAAAGCAACACCACAGACAAATCTGTTCATGAACCATCCACTCAATTTTCAAGATGTCAGATAAACAGGAAAAGAAACTAGCTTGCACAAGACTGAATCTTGCACAAAACAATATGGGCAGTAGAGCAATGTCAGGTTCAGGATTTGGACAAGGTATTTCAATAGTCCTGCTTCATTACCTAGAGGATTTCTCACAGTTTGCCTTTATGTGCATCCTACCTGTCTACCTCTGGCAAATGGGGGAGGCAATCAAGGGGAAGAGGCAGAGTGTAAGTGTTCAGCATCTCACTATACTGGATTTTCTTTTCAGTCATTTCTGTTTTTAAGAGAGAGTTTGTTTCAGGCCTTATTCACTGTGGCACTGAGTTTTGCTTACAGCGAGGGTCCAATGCAACCTTCTTGCATTTTTCTCTGTGTTCTCCCAGAAGAAAACCACAGTACTGGGCCTGAATATGTGTGACATTGGCAGCAGGGCACTTCCACAGCCACTGAGTGTTTGGGAAAGCTTGCTGCACATCTCCAAGACTTCGGATTAATTTCTCTGCCTCGCAGCTCTGCACAAGTAGGTGGGCACTGGCTCTCTCCTCTGTATCTCTCCTTGCACCAAAAAGGTACTGCTACAGCATTTTGCAACCCAACCCAACAGGTTTTTATGAGGAACAGGGATTTATCCACTGTGTTAAATAGAGCCAGTGACCCTGCAGGCATAGCAGAGGCATGGCATGAAGTCAGGCTATGTGCTGCCCAGAAGCCTGGCCCCAGTTCTAAACCAGCCAAGAGATTCCTGTTTCATGGTAAAGGCAAACTGGGAAGTCAGCCTGTGAGCAAACGGTCCTGCCTTTCCAACACCAAAAAGCTAATAAAAAGGGACACAATGAAAAAGAACAGTTTGGGTTGTTTTTTGGTTGTGGGTTTTTTTTTGGTTTGTTTGTTTGTTTGTTTTTGTTTTTTGAGAGGGAGCTATTTAATGCGCAATCAACTATGGGCAGAAAATAAACTTGTTATGAGAAAAATTACAGAGAAGAATTTATTTCCCTGAGATCAGTAGCTTGGAAATTCCAGGTGCCTGCAGGGCAGCTACTGTTTTTCAAGGCAGAGGTGATTTTATCCATGCTTGTGCTATTTTCTTGTGGATAGTTTATTTTTGTGCTTTTTACAGATTTTTTTTTAAAATCCAAAATCAAGTGACTTTGCTTAAAAGGCTACAGTCAACCAAAATTCTCTGTTGTGCAGTACCTGCTATCACAAGATCCTTTTTCCTAAGGATCACTTCTGTGATAAATTACATCACTACACTTCCTTCTGTAATTTTGTCTTTATTTTTATCCCAGTTGTGATTTTCAGTTCAGTGGACCCAGAGCAAGACTTCAAGACTCAAATGATGAAAAAAAAATCTTCAAAGGCAATTCAATTTTGTGAAGGGACATTTTGTGCTCACTTATAGGATCCAGCTCTGTTTTGAGTCACCCAGATCCATAACCCCCATTTTCAGCAGAGCTGCCTTGTGTAATGGAGGAGTGTGACATTAATGCCATTCATCATTCTTGAGACAAGTGATGTGTCTGTATCTGCCCTGTGGAGACTCTTTGGACAGTACTTCTGGGCTAGGTTGCTTGACCCAGACCTCTTGTTTTGGGGAACCTAAGCTTGTTTGTCTCAGCATTGTGAAGTGGTGCTGCTTTGCACACACAGCTCGGAAATGATCAAGCTGCTATTACATCAGTGGCATTTTCACTTGAAGGTGACAGAGACACTCCAAATGCTGTAATATTTAAGCAACTGCCAATGATGACAGTTTGCTGTTGCCAAGAAGCTTCCTTCTTCGCTAATAGCAACAGTAATGTACCCAGCCCTGCAGCTGGAGATGGGGTCTGTTTGGGCTGGTTGCTGCACAGGCACAGAAAAGAATGCAGAAGTCGCAACTTGCACCCTCCAGCATTACAAGGCTGTAATTAAATCCTCTTATTCCAAAAAACCTTCGTGTAAGCCAGAGGGGACGAGCTGGCACTGTAGCCTGCAGGGCGTTTGCATGGGTACACAGAACAACAGGGGAGACATTCCTCCCACTATTTTATTTTGTTTATTGAATGTATCTTCAGCTCTGCTGGGTACTTCCCAGCACACAGGCTTATAATGGAGCCTGCACTGGTTTTTTTGCTTCATCTCTTCAGGGGCAAATCTACTCAGCCATTGATTAGGTTATTTTAGGATCGTGGCACAGCACAATTGCTTGCTGTTATTCTGGCAGTCATTTATCAGGAGCCAGTTATGCAGGTTTTATAAAGCTTTTCAAAAAACCACAGCGACCCGGGAATACTTTACACAGCGTGTTTCAGATGTGCCTTTGTGTGAAAGTTGTTTGTGTCTCAGTAGCGGCCAAAGAGCCGGTTGGGATGTGTTGGTTGCTATAGTAGTTACTTTCCTAGGGAACTAAAATAACAGCTTACAGCTCCTGCAGCTCGCTGTTGTGTAGGCTGCCTTGAGACAGAGACACTTCCATTTTGTTTTGGAGGGGGCTGGGGACTATACTCTGGTGTATGCTGAAAGACAGACTTAACTTTCTATGCATGTGCAGCTAATTTTGAATTTAACCTTTTTAAAGGATGTGTCACAAGTCTAAAGTTTAAAGAATAAAACCAGCATGTGAAACAGTGGGACAGCCTTGTGGCTGAGGGGGAGTGTGAAGCTTTGGATTTGGTTTCCATTTCTGTTCCTGAAAACTGGTAGAACAGGGACTGAGAATCATGCTGAGACTGATTTTCATGCTGAGGGCCCTACAAAGCAATGAGGGGGGGAACTCACAGGAATTTCGAAAGCACCTATGCAAATCCAGCAGGAA
>NW_008610049.1:4184-4875 GCF_000691845.1 Merops nubicus
GACACAGAGAACAGCTCAGCATCATTCAACATTTTTATTCACCGGTGACAGCACTGGTGAAGGAACTGCTGTATGGACCTGCAGCTCTTGAGAGGGTAAAGGACCTCACTGTGGACAAATCAGCCTTTCAGAGCAACCCCACAGCTGACAGGTGCCAGCTACTCCCTCCATCTCAGGCACACAACATTTCCGAGTGACATTTTAACTTGCAGTCCCGTGGGCTGTGGGACTTGTGCTTGGAAGGGCACTGTGCAGAAGCATTTCCCAGTAGTAGACAAGCCCCATGCTCATGGCTCTTCATGGTCATGAAGGAGGCACTGAACAGCAAGGTTTGTAAGTTGTTTTGGGCTCTTGGCCTGATGAGCCAGGGATGTTTGCACAGCTAGCAGCCAGATGAGCTGGCACGACATGGCACTTCTAGAATCTGCCAAGAAAGCAGAAGAGAGGCAGGGGCAAGTGGCATGAGAAATCACCAGACCAATTGCCCTCCTGCATCAAGAAGCAGCTGCAGGGCCACCACAGCTCAGATTCATGACTCACAGCAGTTGACCTACATAGGGTCCCAGCACCAGCAAAAAGCACCAGCTTGGTTTTACAGACAGAGATCATCCAAAGGGGAGGAGAACAGTAAAAAGTCCTTGGAGAACAGGGCAGAAAGAGCTAGGATGAAAGGAGAGAGTGAGCAAGTAGG
>NW_008610049.1:4906-16268 GCF_000691845.1 Merops nubicus
CACAGTGCTATCCTAGAATACTGGCTCTGTGCTGCGTGCACGGCTGCGTCGGCAGCTGTGAGAGATGGCAAAGGGAGCTCTGCATCATCTGCTGAAGGCTGCAAACACAAACAGTTCCTGTCTGAGTAACAGCAGCATACAAAGATGCAGGGAGGGGGGGTGTTTGGGGAAACCACAGGACAAAACTGGGCCTTCGGATGTGAGCGAGGTGTGCCGGGCTTGCAGAGCAGCAGGAGGCAAGAACTTATTTCACACATGTAGATGCACAGATGGCCTCAAAAAAAAAAAATATTTAGGCATAGCTTACACACAGGTTTTGTTCCTACATAGCTCTGTTGCTGAAGTGTAATGCTTTACCAGCAGAGTTAAAGCAGCCTAGCAGGGAGTTAGAAATTTTCTTCAAGCAGTGCTGGATGACGTGCCCTTTGGCTCGCCCACGTTTCCATGCCAGGCTTTTATCTAACGACACTGGCACAACTGAAACAGGGTGACTTTTTTATGGAAGGATAGCCCTGGAAATTCAGGGGTGATGCTGACCTTGCAGTGCAGGACTGCTCTGAGAACTAAGCCATGGCCCCTGCACTTACACCTGTGTCTTGGAGCCCCTGGCAGGTAGGCAGAGCCTGTGCACCCTGGGCGTGGGGGGCTCAGGCACCTTGCCTGTCCCTCCAGCCTGAGGCAGACGTTGCAGCCAGCCTGCAGCCAGCACCAGGCTGGTTGGACATCAAAAGGACGTGTTTGTGGTGTTCCCAGGTCCTCTTCCCTCCACAGGGTGGATGTAGGCAAGGTAATATCTAAGGATAATGCCAATAATGCCTAAAGTCACAGAAATCCTAGGGTAAGACAGGATGATAGACTTCATCAAGGAAACCCCAGGAAAAAAATTATACTGGAAATTTGGGAATCCTTCATTGCAAGGACTCCTGCTCTTTGTTTTCTTTTTTCTTTTCTTTTTTTTTTTTTTCCTTTAATGATTAGGGAGCCAAACTTCTAATTCACAACAGTCTGTTGTGCAGGATTCAGCTATGAGAACATTTAAAGCCTGTTCTGTATTAAACTTGTTGTGATGTTCCAATTTTTTTATCTGAGAATTTCCTCTGGCCTTATATAAAGCTCTTGGGCTAAGTTTTCTGCTATTGTATCAGAAAAATTGACTGATTTTTCAGTCCTGGTGGATTGTGGTGTACCAAAATTCTAAAGTTGTCACGGAATCAATCTATTAGAAACAATATTTAAGATGCAAAATCCTAAATGCAAAGGGAAAAAAAAAAGTATTTCTGTCTAGAAGCCTTAAGAAACAAAAAAGTAAATCAAATGACATACAAAGATAAAACTTCACTATCAATTCAATGTATCACCTGACTTTATAGATTATTGTCTGTCTTTGAAACATACCACCTGCGTTCACTGTGCCCAACACCTGCAGAGTATATAAATTTATATAGCAGAGTAAACAAATTTGTTTCTTTACCCAAAATGGAGTCAGGTGTTGGAGAATCTTGACTTTCCTTAAATAGGAAATCTGCAGCCTTTGTAGAGACTTAAAATCACAATTAAAACCATGATCCAAGTATGAGATACAGTCTTGAGTTACCACAAGGTGTACAAATGTAATTCAGACTGTTTTAACCACACAAAAGAAATTACTTCTGATTTGTAAGGCATGGTTTGGAGGCAGTAGGACAGGACTAATTCATGACTTTTGATTTCTAGGATGGGCAGTAGTGGTCTAAAGAATGATTAATGAGAGTATTTCTGATCACTAGACTTTTCTTTGGATTAATTTGGGAGTAATTTTTTTAATTAATTATTTGATATTTTACATTTGTAGTGAGCTGCTAATATCTCAGAGCATGCACTTTTGGAAGCCTTGTTATGTTAAAAGCAGAAGCTGCAGCTACATTAAAAACTTGGGGAAGGCTGCAACAAACTTCCTCTACTGGAGAACTAGTTTCTGCTAGATAAGATGAAAAATATACCTTGAAAGTTTGCTCACACATATCATTAAAAGTACTTCTCTTACATCAGTGTATGGTAGGTAGCCTGTGCACCCAAGAAGGTGTATCAAGGTCACCCTAAGGACATGCTTCATCAAGGGCAACTTCCTAGCCAAGCCACTGGAGCTCCTCAAGAGCCAGCAATGAGGCTTCACAGACCTTTTCTGTGTAAGAGCACTTCCCCAGGCAGGGAGAGTGTGCCAGCCCAAGGAGCAGTCGTGGAGTAGCTGAGGTGGTGAACTGTATTGCAGTTGTGCAAAAGAAGGCTGACTGCATATAGACACCTACTGTGCATTTGCTGAGCCTGATTCCTCCACCCCCACTGCAATGTTGTCATCTTTGGCTGCCAGCAGCAGCTGCCAAATTGACACAAGTTTAGATGCTGTCAGATAGGGCAAAGTGAAATTCTGATTCATTTTTTCCCTCCTTGTGGAAGCAAGTGAAGCAATACTTGGGAACTCACCCCCTTTTTGGCAGCCAAAATCCTTGTGTCCAGGGAGTCTGGGAAGGTGGCAAAAGTTATACTATAGGGAAGTCACAAAGGATTTACATCAAGGCTATTGCTGTTAACTAAGTGCAGTGGTACAAAATGTTTTATTTGGCTTTAGCCAGCGGAACATTCTCTGTAATGGGCAAAAATAAGCAGAGACAACAGTTTAATGCTAATCAATAAAACTAATCCTCATCTACCAAATACACCACAAGAACATTAGTAAGCACAACTGCTGTGAACTTACAAAGTGTTTGTGCTGTAGAACGTACATTAAACCACGCTGGGAGCCCAAGAAAAAGATATCTATAAGATGATGGTTTGTGCTCTGGGAAGGTAGCATCTCCAGCCAGCACAAGGGTGGGGAAACCTCTGCACTGCACCCAGTCTCACCCTGTACACATATGAACCAGTCAGTTCAAGATCCATCACCAATTCGCAATCTTGCCACAGCAAGCAAAGTATTCCAGCGGCTCTGCTCTATCCTAGATGGAAAGTGTCAAAGGAGATCAAGATTAGAGATAAAATACAGTAACTTGTAGGAAAATACTTGGCTCTCAGACATTCTCTCACTTAGACACTGAGCCTTATGCTTCAGTTAAGTTTTCACCATCAAAGAGCAAGACGCAAACCATAGAGCATCAATTAAAGAACATCAATTAAATTTCTATTTTAGAAATGCTAAGCCTTTTTGGTAGCTCTTCTTCACAGGTGTTTACCAAATGTTGATTCTGGGAAATAAGCCCTGCTTCACAAATTGATCAGTGCTTGTTTTTAGTGACTGTTGCCCAATATAAATCCCAAATTGTGACCCATTCCTCCTTAGGGGATGCAACGCTCAGGAACAAAAACCACTTCCAAAATCTCTGTCTTTAGAATAGAACAGCTGTTTTAAGAGAGGGAGGACAGTCCTGGTGTCTGGATAACTATGATCACAGGTGGCAGTTCAGGTTGTAAGCAAGAGTCAGAGCTGGCTAAAGGTATGATTTGTGTCTGTGGGATGTGAAAGCTGTCTGCGTCCTCAGCAGGAGAAGCTGCCCCAGGATTATTTTGTGTAAGCAGCCCTCAGAGCATTGTACTGACTGGTAGACAGAGCTTCTTATACTGGCAAGCCATGTTGGCCAGCCTTCTTTTCTCTCCATACACTAGGACACCCCAATGTTCTGCTCATTCCTCATGATTCTGTGTCCACATTTTCTGTGCCAAGTAGAACAAGGAAGCTGCCTGGGTTTCTTTCAGAGCATTTTGCTATGCACAAGGCACAAATACACATATGTGCATGCAAACGAACTGCAGGCACACCACAAAGTCCTTGATTTAATGGGACCAGGGATGTGTGTAGTAGCTGCAGAACTGACTTTAGGCATGGGCAAAGGTAGTTTTCTAGGAAAGCAGTCATGGCTCTGTTGCTCATTTCACCTACATCTGAACCTTGGAGAGATAAGCTAGCTCTGCTGCCAAGAGAGGGTGTGGAAAGGCTGCTTTGAGATGCAAACAAAACACCTCTGTATGGCACACCTATATGGCACTGGAGTTGTCCATGTCTTCGGATATGTCAACAGATCAGCAACCTGCCAGAAAAAGGAATAAGTTTCAGAATCAGAGTTATTTTATGCTACAGCCATGAAATGCTGGGGTTTGAACCCTGAGCCCAGAATTAAGGTTGACATATGGGTGATTCCCACAGCCCTTCATACAGAGGTGGTGAGTTTGCCTTATAGCTTCCCCCCAGGGCGCAGCCGGCCCTGCAGGGGGAGCCAGAAGGGGAATGAGCCCCACGGGTTGACAAAGGTCAGGTGTCTGCTTGGGGATAAAAGCTGGGACCACTTGCAGGGAGTCAGGAGTGTCTGTCTGTGGAGTGCACTCCACAGAGCTTCCTGGTTCAGGGCAGACCTCCTGACTCTCCTGGAACTGGGCCCTGGTCTGTTTAGACCTTTGCGAACGCGGGCGGAGCGGGTGAGAGTCGCCCTGTGGGCACCTTTCTCTTATGTTTTTAACTTACTGGTTTGGCTGTTTCCCATGACAACTATGGGAAACCTCGGTTCACTGTCTGTACCACCTGTTGTGGGCCGAGTCACATCTTTTGTGGGATTGTTGGGGGTGGTGTCGTTTATGTACCAGCTGATTGATCTGTTTGTACCTCCAGCGATCATTCATGGAATGTCCTTCTTGTCTACAATACAGTCTGTGTATTGGTTCATCTTCCTGCTGGTGCTGTCATTTTTGTTGGGGCTGGTCATTGCCAAAACAAGCCATGAAGAAGCAAAACCAGCCCTGGATGAGGATGTGAAAGTGACATTACAGTGTCTTGAAGAACAAATGGTGTCTAGCATTTATGCAGAGAAATGTGATTTGAACCAGAAAGTACTGACTAGACAGATACGTTACAGTCTACTGGAGAAAGAATGCTGGTACCCAGCCAAACAATAAAGGTAAAAAAGTAAACACCACCACCTTCTAGCCCCCCTAGGACCCCATGCCTGGGTAAGAGCTGCAAGACTAGGCTTCTATCTCTGCTGTGGCTGCAGTAGCATATACAAGTGTAGTGGCCCTGGTCTGCTGGTGTACCTCTGCTCTACTCTGGTATGAAAAATACCACAGGATAATCTGTCAGGTTGCCTTTTTATCCTTTTAACAGAGGGAAAACACACGTGCTGTAGATTACAAAGAAAAAGAATTAAGCATGCAAAGTCAAAAACATACATAATGGAAAATGCCAACATGAAATTTGCAAATGCAAGCTGATTTTGTCACCTTGTGCCTAACTTGTTGTCATAAGGACTTTAATTTTACAGATGTAGATTCCTTTACTTATGAGGGCTCAGCCTCACTTGGTGCACTGGACAGGCTGTACCCAGGTAGCAAGCAAGAGCTCAGTCTTTGCTTTCCTCCCACTCATGCAGGGAGCCCAGACTGTGCCCAGCGCATGCTCGTAAACTCTTCCACTGGTAAAAGAATTACTTGTTTTCTTCTGAGTATTTTTCACTACCGCAGGGAAGTGTGTCACTGCAGAGGTAGAGGACTGATATGTAAACAGCTTTCAGCCATATGTATTCTTAATACACGGGACCACTTCAAATGCTTAAGGGCTGATTCCACAGATAATGCAATTTTATTTCACGCTCAGTTCTGAAAATTGGCTCTGAGGTTGTCAGCTCAGGTGTAAGAAAATGAGGAAAAAATTGAGTAATTGTAAGCAACTGGTTTAAGTGTCTTGTCTAGCACTACATCAATCTGAGAAGAAAGCAAGCAATGTCATTGCTTTTAACCTCTGTATATGTGTGTGTGTGTGTGCACTGACTGTATATACAGAAAAGCAGTATGGACAGAATACACATGAATACTTCAAAACTTGTGTCAGGACATCCAAAAGAAAATCTGAGATTTGCTTGTGAGATTTTATGGATCATGTACTTAAACTGATTACATCTGGGTTGCCCCTGACACAGGAGCATTTAAAAATCATGTTTTTCAGTTGCAATCAAAGGAATTAAAGTCTTTTTTACAGGAGTACCGACTAGACAGAGGTAAATTTCTCTAAGTTTACTTAGAGAATTAAACTTGGAGTAACTTGCAGTCTGATGCTTTAAGAGAAAATATATACCACAATATTTGTGATCCTTTTGAAAGTGCTGGTAATACTGCAAGGCTTGGTGATTCTGCTGTGTAAGGTCATGATTTTAAGTCCTTATTGATCCATGGCTCTGACCTCTACCACAGCTGTTCATCGGCCCAGGTGCACACCAAGTTAGGTGCTCAAGCTAGTGTCAAACATGCTGAGCAGTCAGTTTCTCTTGACAATAACTAGTGTATTGCATCCTTAGTACTTCTGGGGTTTGGCTTCAGAAGTCTTGTAATCAGTACCCAAATGCAGAGGTCTGTAAACTGCTGGTGGATTGAAAAGAATAGTAAGTAGCAAGGAATAGTAAGTGCTGTCCAACCTAGAGGAGAGCATGGATAAATCCAAGTCAAAATAATAAAAAAGGACTGAGAAAATTTTTCCAGTTCATATGCTGGTGTTTTCACAGCCGTGTGTAGCTGAGGTAGTGGTAACTTCCAGCAGGAGCATGGTCAGAGCACTAAGTTCTTAAGGTGCCAAGACTAAATTCAAAAAAGGAACAGAACCCCTGCACATTCATGTGCCAGCTGTAGATGATAAACACAAATACCAACGTAACTTTCTTTCACATTGCTACATGCCAGATTTCACCTTCAACCTGCCTGCTACCCGCTACATGTAACTTTGTGACTCCACTCACAGAAAGCTGAGTTTTGGCTGAGCAAGAACTGCAGAATGAAACCCTGCAGCAGCAGAGCCTCCCTTGCCACCAACGTGTGCTTACATCAGCCACCAAGGCATCTTTACTGGTAGGGCTCAGGAGGTCATATTCTTCCCATCCTATGCTGCCAGCATCCCCCTGTGGATTGCATCATACTGTGGCAGAGATCACTTGCAGAACTCTCTATTTATACTGATCTAGCCCTGTGGTGAAATTTTGCTTCAAAATGACATTTTCTTGGTTTCAGACCTTGATTGAGGCTTCTGCAGTTGTGTGCCTTCAGCTGCAACAGCTTGTGTCAGCAGCAGACACAACATGCCAGAGGGGGAGAACCATGGGGAACAGCCCTCATCTTGATGTGTTGAGAAATGTGCTGACATTTGCCCCACAGGTCTACTTATGATTCTCCTCCAGCTCCAGGAAGGTCCCTGGCATTGGTTTCCATAAAACCATTCATTCCATTAATGTGAAAACATGCAACCTGGGGGTAAGACATAACAACATCAGAGGCCTCAGCACTATAGGAGAACCATTATGGAAGCAAAAAGCATAAATGAAAAAAAAACAAAGACTAGGCAAGAAATAGCTGAAGGCTATTAAACAGAAAGGTATGGAAGCAGCTTCTAACTTAGAAGATCCTTAAATTGCTGATGGCTGGAAACTGAAAAGTGTACCTGGTGTCAAAGAAGCACCATCTAGTCTGGGCATCCTGTGTTAGTTGCTCTGCAGTCCAAATCCAAGGTTTCCTGAAGGTGTCTCAGGCATCAGATCTCCTAATTTAACAGAATGGACAGCAGCAGGGTCAGCTCAAGCTGGATGCCTCCAGAGAGGGACCCTGAGCAAAGAAATCCCTGGCCACCTATCCCCTTACAGACCATGTATCTGCCCTTCATGCAGTCCTCACATGCTTTTCATGTGCCCTTTGGTCCAAGGGTGATTCTGGCCTGAGACCTTTCAACACCCTCTTATTAGATTTCTTCTCTGTCTCCAGGCAGGCCATTATCTTGCTTAGTTGCAGCTGCCGTTCATGCTTGTACTGACCTTATCTTCTAGTTTGTGCTGGCTCTGGAGGCCTCGTCTTGCTTTAACACATACAGGTTCTGTGCAAGTTCAGTAAATCTAGGTGCAAGTTTACAGCTTGTGGCCTAAGGCATCAGCAAATCTAGCTACTTGTGCTAAGTAAAGCTAAGCTAACAGCATACTAAATCACACTACACTAGCACTCTATGGGAGTCATTCTATTTAAAACTTATTTAAGGTGAATAACTAATATCTCTTAACACCTGGGAAGGCTCACTCTGAGAGTTCAATTTTTTACATGTTGCTATATGCACTTTTAGGTATCACTTTCTTGTCAACATCCCACTATGAACGCCATTACTGGATCAACTCATTCTAATTCTTTCTCTTATGGGCAAGTGAACTAAAACCTTTTCCCATTTTCATTCTAGCTTTTACTTGCATTTCCATCCTATCTAAATACACAGATCGTAGCACTGAAAGTGTAATGTGTTAGCACAGTAAGAAACATTCCTCACTACAATGAGCTAATAGCTCAATGTAATATAAATTACAGTAAAGGATGTAAGAAACACAAGGCAGGAAAGGAAGAGAAGATAAAATTATACTGGTAACAGCAGCTACTTCAAAACTGTATGCACAATTATGTGGTTTAAATTTCTATCAAGTTTGGGGTTTTTTCTCCATGACATTGTTCTGCTCTTTATGTAATTATGTGGTTGTACTTGACTGCATGGTGGTAAGCAAATAACACTAATAGCTTTGCTAATTGGAGGGTAGTGGACTCAAACCATGACTTCTCTTTATCTGCTGCAGGTAATAAAAATTGTATGGCAAGAACTATTTCAGGCAGTATAAGCACTTTTCATCTCTCTCTCTCTTTTATACAAAAGAAGCAGGTCTGACAAGCGACATTAACGGTGAAATCTTTCTGAGTCAGATGCTTAATTTCAAACACATAACTGGGATATATTTCCATATTCCCTCCCTCCTTTCATATGCACAAAACACAGACAGAAAGATGACTGCTAAAAAGCTGCTCACAGTAGCTTAGTGTGGAAGCCTCTATGTCAACTTAAATATGAAAAATATCTTAACATCTCCACTGTGGAATAATTAAACACTGTAATGAGTCAGCAAAGCAAGGTCTGGTGTTAAATGACATTGGAGTCCACATGCTGCACAAAAACATGTGTAAATTTTTTTCTGTTTCTTGGAAAACTCAACAAATAAGAATTTGTTCAATCAATTCCTCCTTTTCAGAAAAGTAACTTTAAATACATAGAGAGAAAGAAAATATAATTATTTCAGAAAATACACTAATTATTGCAGCATTTCAATGCCATTTTCTGTCTACAACTCTGGTATGTTCTGTGATTTCTCAGGATGTTATTTTTTGCAACAGTATGGTTTAAATGTCTGTTAAATCCCAGAGCTCTAGCACATAAAACTAATGTACTAGAAACTTCATCTGGCAAGTAAGCATTTATGTCTACAAGAGAAATATTGGTAGTGTATTTAGAAATACGTGCCAAGAAATGTAAGTTTATGTTCAGAGATGGCATCTTCCTCATTGACTGTTTGAACCTACAAGAAATGCAGGTGCAGCTCCAGCCTCGGACTGTATGCTCTAAAAGTTGTAACCAATATTTGTTAGAAATGAAAAACAGGTAAAAGAAATACTGAAAGAAAAACATAAATTAAGAAACAAAGACCAAAGAGGAAACAAAGAAGGTGAGAAACATGGCAAGTCAAGTTCAATCAAATGTTTGTGTTTGTAGATAAGATGATTAGATGAGCTACCTGAGAGATGCAGACTCAAATAGTCTCAGGCAGAATGGGAAACTGAACCTCCTTCCACTTTTTGGAAGAGTGCCTTTACCACTGGGTTTCCGAGTAACAGAAAATGTTTAAACAGCAAAGCATTTGCTTTCTTTTCTGCCTTAGAGGTACCATTTCACACTGAACAACATGGTTTTTTCGATACAAGTGTGAGGTTTTGGTTGTGTTTTTTTTTTCCCCCTCACTAAAAGAAAAGAATAACATTTATTTTGGCTGTCTTCTGAATTACTTCCCTTACTCTTATTTGTCTGCTCGACTGCAAAAGCAATTACTCACACGATCCTATACCCATTCTCCATTGACCTGCTTTCATCAGGGTTCCACTCCACATCCACCTGGGTTCGACAGCCACAGCAGCAGAAATTAATTCAGCTAGAAAGTCATGTAAGCCAATTATAACACTGAAAGACTTCCTGTGCTTCCATCCATGGAAGCCTTCTCCTGGACAAACTGGCAAGATACAGACTGGATAGGTGGTCTGTAAGATGGCTAGAAAATTGGTTAGCAGATGGCACACAGAGGGTGGTGATCCATGTTTTTCACTCAGGCTGGCAGCCTGTCACAAGTGGGGTCCCTCAAGGATTGACAATGGGCCCCATGTTGTTCATCTTCACAGATTATCTGGATGATGGGATTGAAAGCATTTTCACCAAGTTTGCTGATGACACTAAACTGGGTGGTGAGATGGACACATGAGAAGGGAGAGCTGTCATATGGAGAGACCTGGACAGGCTAGGAAGAGGGCAGGAAGAACAGTATAAAGTTTAACAGACAAATGCCAAGTCCTGCACAGGGGACGACATAAATAGAGATCCCTGGGGGTCTTGCTGGACAACAAGCTGAACATAAATCAGCAGCATGCTGCTGCAGCAGCAATAAACACAAATCAGATCCTGGGCTGCATCTGCAGGGGTATTACTAGTAGGAATAGAGGTGTGACCATTCCACTCTGTTCAGTGCTTGTCTGACTGCACCTGGAGTATTGTGTCTGGTTCTGGTCTCCACATTTGAAGAAAACCATGGACAGATTGGAGTGTCCAAAGGAGGGCCACAAAGATGATCAAAGGAAAGAGGAAAGACTGCAGGAGTTTAGTCTTATCTCCCTGGAGGAGAGAAGGCTCAGGGGGACCTCATCACAACATTTCAGTACTTAAAGAGTGTCTAGAAGGAGGATAGGGCAACATGATTTTTTTTTTTTTTAACAGTGACACAGGAACCCAGGGACACGGTAGACTCCCCAGTGGGAGAGGTTTTCAAGATGAGACTGGAAAGGGTGCTAGATGATCTCATCTTGGCTCCCTCCCATGAAAGGTTGGACCAGATGACCTTCCCAGCTCCCTTCCAGCCTGGGCTCTTTGATGTTTCTTTGCTACTAAGCAGAGAAGTGTGAGCTCCAAGAGCCACGTTCAGGAACATCTCCCTGAGGAAGGAGCCCGGAGCGAGCCCACGCACTGTTTGCGTCGCACTGTGTGCAATGCAGCGCAGTCCTACGAGCACACAGCGGCACGGTTAGGAACGGCAGCGCGGGTGACAGAGCCCTGCGGGGACACACACAACTGCCCAGGCGCCGCTCGGCGCTCACCGAGCACGTCGGGAGTGTATTTATGGCGATATTCTCACCCGGGGAACACCGGGCTCCTCTTCACAGGTCAGGCGCTGAGGGCCGGGTGTGGAGCTACCGGCTGCGCGTGAGGAGCGGCCTCACGGCTCCCCGAGGGCTTTGTGACCTTGGC
>NW_008610050.1:0-9071 GCF_000691845.1 Merops nubicus
CTTTCTCTCTCTTTTTTTTTTTTCTCCTCTTTTCCTTATTATCTTTTCCTTTGCCTTTTTTTTTTTCACTTGTGGGGCCAGAAGGGGCCAAAAGGGGGGAGGACTTTCTGCCACCAGCTTGCCTCATGCCCATGGAGTGTGCAGGAGATGCCGTGGGGTGCTTGTGCTGTTGCCCTCCCGTGGGAAAAAGGGTGGCTGTGCCCTCAACCTGAGGCTCCAGCTCCCAAAAATCCCTGATGATGATGATGATGATGGTGTGAAGTCATCCACTGAAAATTATCCAATGCAGTTTAGCTGCTCTTCTGCTTTAAATACTCTTGGTTGTTGCAGATTTTTGGTTGTTGGCTCGGTTGGGTTTGTTGCATGTGCTGAGTATGATGAATATGGGAGTGGAGAAGAGGAAAGAAAGTTGGAAAAAGGGATTTTGGATAGAACAAGCAAAGAAAGGAAGGAAGGAAATAAGTGATGGTAAAAGTCGTAGCCTCTGTGCTGCTTCGGTTGCCCCCGCTCGCATCTGTCACTGATGGTGGAAGATATGATGGTGGCAGCCAGAGGCAGGAAGGTGTACCACCAGCATTTCCCAGCTGAAGAACACACTCAGCCTCATTTCTCAGCAGCCTGCTCAGCTTGTTTGCATCAGCCCTGACTCACACGTTCAGTGCAGCATCCCCACAGAGTGTGTCCGCTGTTTCTGCAGCACCAGAACCAGTCATTTGGGCTGGGAATTGCAACTGATAATTGACTAGAGACATAAGTGTGACCCATCCTGAACTGGCTCTCAAAAAACTGACCAGTTGTGGTGTCAGATTCACGTAGGACTGAAAGGTCACCTGAGGCAAGTGGGGGAAGACAGGCAACAGCAGCAGTAGCAGCACAGGAGGCTTCTTGCTGCTGCCTTGGCTTTATGCCCCCTCCCCAGAGCTGCCTTTCACCTTCCTCTCCTGCCTGCCACAGCATCGACCCCATCCACTCACTTTGCTCTTACTGTCACCTTCTTGGGGTGGGCAGAGGTGGTGAATCTCCTCTTTGAGAATCAGAGAATCCTTTAGGTTGGAAGAGAACTCCAAGATCATCAAGTTCAACCATCAAGCCAACACTTCTAAGTCCTCTAGGTCCTCTCTTCTTTGAAAAGAAATCAAATTTGAAAAGAATCTGTTTTATGAAAGAAATCAATAAAAGGACAATTGTGAAACAGAGTTCCATAGCTTTTCAAATCTGTCAACCTTGTGACCTTCTCATTTAGAAGGCAAAATAAAGTAGGTAAGAAGCCCTGAGCCAGCAGTTTGTCACCAGACACTGCTTGTCTGCTGTCCTTCAGCTAACTTTCCCCCTACTCTTCCTCCTTTAAAAGTGCTAGGTTTGCTTTCCAGTGGTCTCAGGGATTGTGAAGTGGTTGCTCTCTAGTTCCCTTAATGGGGAGGCAAACACTGTCTAAGCCCAGGTAGAACTGCTACCACTCCTTCCACAGCTACACGTAGTAGTTGCTATGAGGTTTGGGGGGGGTTCTTCTGTCTCCAATCCCCACCAAACCTAATGCAAAGTTAAAAGCTCAAGGTGAAGATGGGCCAAAATTGTCTTGACCATCTCAGTTTTACTTCCCTTGCACCTGTAACAGAATTTATTTTCTATAACCTCACATTGCCCTTCCCATTAAATTCTCCACCACACTGAATGCCCACAATGCCCAACATTCAATCAATCACTTAAAAAAACCTTTTCCTCCTGCTTTCTTCAAGGAATAGCTCTTGGCTGACTGTGCACTCCAAAGTAGGTTTGCCTCCAGATCAGAATTTATTTCCCCCAGGGTTTTTTTCCACAAGATTTGTTGCTATAGTGTTTCTAAGCAGAATGACACAGCCCATTCAAAGCACAGCTCCTGCAAATTTCTGTTTCAGCTGTGAGTTTCCACACTTCTGCAAAAAAGGCTGCAAGGACTTCAGTCAGTCATCCAGAAAATGAGGAACGTTCAGTCAGTGACCACCTGTGAAAAAAATCTGGTTTAAGGAACCCTGCAGTGAAGGCTACAGCAGTTTGGAAACTTTCAGACAAAACAGAGCTTTGCCAAAAATGCCAGTTTGTGGAGTCCAGCATGTTCTGTTTCAAATGTCTCAGGCAGAAAGAACTGTTAGCAAATTGAAAGTGGTGTCTGGAGGGAACTCAGACTTCTGAAAAGGCTTTTGGAGACTAAGCCAGGGAAACTGAAAGTGACAGTCTCCAGATTCAAAGGAGCTTGTCAAGACCCCTCCTTTGGCCAAGAAGCTCTGGAAGGCTGGTACCTGAGCTCAGTCTGGAAGAGAAGCTCCCCTGTGTGTTGACATACAGATTGTCCTGCAGCCATTGGACTAATTAACATTCATCAGGATCAGTAACAGGATCCGAGCAACTCAAGCTTACCCAAAAGGTTTGGGGACAACCAGTTTTTCAGCCAAACTTGAAACAGCTTCAAATTTAAAGACAGAAAAAGATGTCAAAATCTGCAGAAAGTAAAGAGGGCTTTTCAGCCAGCTCTCAAAGACAGAAAGGGAATACAATTCTGATTTAAACAGCACATCCTAATTTCTTCTTTTGCATTTTCAACCTCATTAATACTTCCAATATCCCTGAAAAATAACCTGAGCCCTAGCTTAAAACACTTTCCATCCATAGCTCATTTTCCACAGGATAAGTGCCTTCAACCCATGGAGTGAAGTTGGGGGGAGGCAGAAGAAAAAGCCAAAAGAAACTTGCAAATGAATGGATGAAGATTAGTGGTTGGCCACATGGTTTGATCCATTTTACACTGAGTTTTGGGTCGTGCAGTACTCAAGGACTGCCAGCAGCTTGCTGTGCTTAACTGGAACTCAGTCTTTCTCTGCCCTCACTTCTCCTGGTTTCTTACCATAGAATCAGCCTGGGGAAGGGGTTTTTTTGGGAGGTCCATACTCCAGCCTGCTCGAAGCAGGATCAGCAGTGAAATCAGACCAAAAGCTGAGCTTTATGGATAAAGGTGTTGGAAATCTGCAAGAGCAGATTTTTTCACAGCCTCTCTGGGCAACAGGCTTGGGTGGTTGTATTCAGCAGGTGTGGATTCAGCCCTGGCCAACCTTAGCTCTTACTGATGGTGGCAATCCATGGACTCAGCCAAAAGACAAAACTTCTGGGAGTATTTTCCTTTCCCTTTTGAAAGCTCTGTAGAGATAGAATATGCTTGATATGAGAAAACATAAATTACTCTTCAAAAGCATACACCTTATCAACGAGTGCACAAGAAAGAAAGAAAGAAAGAAATCCCTGATTAGAACAACCCAAAACTTACATTCCTCCTTTCCAAGTCTCTAGAACTTTCTAAAGAAAGAGCAGCCAAAGAATTAAAATAAAATTGAGACACCTGTCAAATGCAGAAAGTCTCAGAAGCTCCCACTGAAGCATAAGCCTGATTTTTGTCCAGCAGCACTTTTCTACCTCATGTATCAGCAGTTTGCCAGCAGAACCATCAGGAGTGAGGTATTCTCCTTTTCTTCCTGCTCTGGTCAGCCAATGGTGGTCTGTTAAAAATCAGCCTTGTGCAAAAGCAGGTTAATTTTGAGGAGACAAGTTTGCTCATGAAGGCAGCAGAAAATTAACCTGATGACAACAATAATTGCCAGCAGTAATAACAGACACCTCACTGCATGCCACTCTTTGGTTCCTCTACAGCTTCATACAACCTTTGGCTAAACAGAGTCCTGCAGAGGACTTAAAAAGCCTTTTTGGCAAACTTAGCACCTCAAAGTTAAATAATAATAATTCTAATCAGGAGCAGCTTTGGCCCCAGGACAGATAAATAAATCAATCTGTATAAGGAGGGCTTCCAGACATTTTGAAACTATACTGAAGCCTCATAAAAAATCCCAGTGTGGTAATCCAATACACATTTCTGAAAGCTCTTCTTGAAGCTGAGAGAAGTCAAATTGCTTCATCAGTTTAGCCCAGAACTCCCAGCTCCAAATATCTTTTATTTGTTGTTTATCACCATGAGAACTCAATCAAATCATTGTGACTTATAAAAACAGACGAGGAGACTGCAGGATACGACGTGTCTGGTCTTTACTGAGTGAGCTTATGTGACACAATTACCAACCCCTAAAGATATTGGGAAACAAAGAACAGTTCAGTACTGTGGGTTTTCTTGTCTGTTCCAGTAGCACTTCAATACTTCTTTGAAGATCAGTGGAGTAGGTAGCCAATGTTTGCATTACAATAGCTCCTAGGAGTCTTGACCACACTCAAACCACATTATTACCTTGACCACGCAGCACAGACAGATTTTTGGGGTTAAAAAAGACATAAGTCTTATACACTAAGAGCAAGTAGAGAAATGAAAACCAAAAAAAAAAGACATTTGTTTAGTCTTTCTACAGGTCTGATTATTTTTGGTAAGACAACGTTGAGCAGTATGTTCAAAACTGCAGAAAAAGCCTATAGTTAATCTAAAGATTGAGCCCAATTCCTGGCACACAAATGTATTTTCTTAGTTTCTGGTTGGCTTCAGATTTATTGGCTTCTTCTTTTTATTGTCTTGCATAGAATGAATCATAGCAAAAAGCACAAGAAATTTTTAAAAAAAATAATAAAAATGATGCAGTAATATTTCCATTGGATAAACTATTCAAAAGAAGATAAAATTCTGTGCCTAGATATCAAAGACTTATACATGTGTGTACATACTTTCTTATATACACATATATATACTGTATATATATATACACACACCACCTTTATGATGCAGAACTTGTGAAGCCAGAAATCCAGTTCCACCCCCTGTACTGTGTCCAGACTCACCATGTTTCTTCCTGGCCCTGCCTTCCTTACACAGAAGTACATGCATATACCTTGATGAGTAATAAACCTTTGGAGCTTCAGCTCTTGAAGCATCTTTCATCCCCTTTTCCCCCATAAAATTAATTCCAATTGGTAAATATTATAAATTTTGTAATGTATACCCCTTTTGTTCATAAGAAAGAAGCAGCCCAGTGGCTGCTGTTCTGTATATTCCTAGAGGAGTTTGCTTGGATTATCCCATACACTCAGATTTTTCACTTCCCCATACATTTAGACCTTTTTCCTTCCCCAAAATCTTGGTGTTAAAGAAAAAAATATTTTTAATCTCACTAGAACACACCCGATACCTCAATTTTTGTGATGAGGAATCTACTATTTGATTTTTCTTCCTCACACTTTATAATTCAAATATTTTACCAGTGAAATGAAGCAAATCTAAGATGAGATGTGTCTTTGTTTTCCTTTGCAATGATGGGTAATAATTTGATAATCAATGGTCCTGTTGCTGTACTTCTATGATCCACTCCTTCTTTCATTTGCCTTATGGACAAGAAACTCTTTCAAAGTCACCCCCCATTGTTTTACAGTTGTTATTTAGGCTCTCCCATTATCTAAAATGAATTGGCTTTCTGGTAATCACATGCTAGCTGTATCTCACAGATATATCTGGTGTGTTTCCTGTTTGGGGTTTGCCTATTAAACCGAAGAAAAGTTCTCAGAAGCTGGTGGTGGATGGGGAGAGACTGAATTGGCAGCTTTATTACAATTCAATATCTTTTTTTCTGACAAAGGCATTAGGAGAAGAAGAAAACTGCAGTAAGGATAATAACAAATGCAGGGCTTCAGAGGAGTCTAACTGCACCAAAAAAAGTACCATCTCCATCCAAGGATATTTTGGCCCTTCTCCGTGGTATTGTGAGTTGAAGTTCATCCCCTTCTTCTAACTTTGCAATGCCTGACAAAAGATTTGGAATATTTTAAAGTTAATATTTCGAAGATGTTATTTTCATAAATAGTATTTGCAAAGTCATTACACATCATCTTGCAAATATAAGCATGGCTTGTTACTTGTGATGAGGGGGGGGATTTTATCTTTGGGCACAAATTGCAGCCTACCCAAAGCTGGTGCTTAACATCCTCTGTGGAGCTGGACCCACTTTCCACTCTCTACTCAGCATAGTCCACTTAAGCCAACGCAGCAAAAATTCAGTGATGGACCCAGATTCCTCAGGTTATGGTGATCTGGCAGTCAGGGTCAGCACTGGGTACTGCTGGTCCCAGACCACACCGTTCCCACACTTCTGGAGGCCTCACGAGCTTTACTGACCAGCTACCAGACATCAGCTGATCCACTGCAACTGCAGAGCACAGAAGTCTGCTTCCTGCCAGCCACCCATCAGCTGATGCCTTCAAGTTTCAGCCTCTGAGCTGGGAGCCCATCTAACATCTGCTACCACACACGTTCAACAGCTCAAGATACTGCCATGAGATTGGGTTTTGCAGGTGGAAGCAGAAGGGTTGGAATTTGGGAAGCAGGGGCAGTACAGTGGAAGGAATAGAGAACTGGGTGAAGAAAGGGGGAAAGGAATAGATGGGTGAAATAAGAGGCTGGATGAAGATGAAAGTGGTTATGATATCAGAATCTGTGGGTGGAGGGACAGAAAGTTAAAGCAAATGTTTGGACAGGCTCGGTTGCCAGGAGGAAGTAGCTAATTTGTTTTGATTTGGACAAGAAATTAGCTTCCTTCCCCATCCTGTTTGTTTAATGCCATTACTTGCCAACAGTCAGCTCTGCCACTCAATGCCACTCACTTTTTTATATGGCATTGAAAAAAAAGATCATTTTTATCCACATAGATATATAGATATATCCAGAGATTTATCCAGTCCTCACTGGAAAATAACAAAAGAGAAAGCCCTCAAATCCACCACGAAGGGGGAAAGACAGACAGGTAAGAGCTATCAAACAAGGTTTAAGGGGCCTTGACAGTAGCTCCTTCAATGCTGCTGCAGTAATATATATGTGTAAATACATACTGAGCATTGAGCTTGCTGGACTTGCATGAAACATTTTAATTGGTCTTTCTTTTGGGATTTCTAATTTGTGCAATCAGAAAGAGGCCCTTCTAGGAATTAAGTTTTTCATCTAACTGAAGAGAAAAACTGCAGTAGCCACTATAAGGAGCAGAGAATTAAGCTGAGAAGAAATATCTTTAGAAATCTGCATGACTAAAATGAATATAGGATGGTTTAACACCTAAGTGAAATGGAGTTCTGCAATCAGGACAGCATTTACTCCTTTATCCACTTCAGGCACACAACTGAAAGCACCAAAGGATCTAACCACACTACACAGTCAATGGGAAGAGGGGAATTGTCCAGGGGACAGATTCTATTTGATACAGTTTATTTGCAAATAAAGACAAGGAAAAATTAGATGTTTACCAGCAGTGTAGCAAGAATTATTTGGATAAGACTGGGGCATGTTTTGGATGCAACGGAACAACGTCACCAGGCTGAGATCATCCCCAAACACATGGGCCTTCTTCCTCTGAATCAGGTGTCCCATAGCAAAGGTCGTATCAGTATACAAAACCTACAGAATGAAGAGGTGCAGACTTCACATGTCTTGTGTGGAGACAGTAAAAACCCTTTAAAAAGTCAGATGCTGAAGTAAAATGAGCTTTTTCACCTGGCCATAGATGAAAAAATATCCTGTTTCCTTGATGACTATTTTGTTTCCTTGTTCTTCCAGAGCTGTCCCACGTTTAAAGCTCAGGAGCCAAGGGACAATGCTTGAATCATCTAAAAAAAAAAAACAAAAAGGATTTTTTTTTTGGGTAATCAGAAAGGAAAATTACTTTCTTCATTTTTATCTGTCAAAAATTAACAAATCTGACTTTTAGTCAAGGCTTCTGGTCCCACTAGCTGGATTTCCCCACTGAAAAGAGGATATTTGAAAGAGCTGTCCAGATGCAGGGACATTTTGGTTTTTTTTTAATTCAGTGACTTCAATCAGTTACTTCTTTGAAGTTGGATAAAATTGGATGTAAGGCTTAACACAGGGAATAGTTAGCTAAAAATCACAGAACGTGTTCTTACCTTTCTGCTGGATATCACTTTTGCTGTCAGCGATCAGTTGCAAGCAGGCCTGCAGCACTGCAAAGCACAAGCATTTTGGAATCAAAGAGCTATAAATGAGTAATAGACTGAGCTTTTGAAGCTAATAAAAAAAGAAATAGAGGGAGGTGAAACTTTTGTTGGTCTCACCATTTACTTGAAATCGTAACCTCTGGATTTTAACTCAGATCTCACTCAAACATGCCCAACAAAATTCATCCCACAGTGTGCACTAGATAACTTTCTGAGATAGTGCAGCTAAGCAGGAGGACTCAGAGAGCAGAACAAGGAAGACTTGCTTGTTTTCATCTCTGGTTCTTCTATAATTCAATAACATAGCAGTGAGTCAAACTAGGAATCATCAGATAATTAACCCTGTTCATTTTCTCAACAAAACCTCAAAGCCCCCAACCCTGCCAGCTATGACAGATAACACATTTTCTGATGATGTTTACTGCATTATTTACAGAAATGAGTTTCCACTCATAGCTGCTGTAAAATATTAGTCATATGTACTGGTGACGTGGTACTTTCAAAATAAATTCTCCAAATCCATATATCTGTACTTTCAATATGTTTTCAGATGCACTCACTCAATCAACCTACGCTGAGACTAGGGGGGAAAACACAGAAATGACTGTCAGCAAATTAATGCACACTTAATAGCTGTCAAAACTGATGTGTTACTCAAAACTGGAAGAGCCTGGTGACACTAACGAGAAGTTAGAGTTTGATCAGAGAAAAATATTGTGGTAGGTTAAAATATCAGCTTGCAAGTGAAACAAAGATCTTTTTTTTTTTTTTTAAAAAGAAGTATAAATGTCAGAGAAAAAAAGAAAAAAATAGAGATGGATTTGCTGAGAGCAGATTGTAATGAAAACATCTGGTTCCAGTGCTTCTTTAAAGGATGGAAAACAAATTTACTGCACTTGATAGAAATCAAATTAATTGACTATGAGCCAAGAGAAGAAGATTCTGCTGTGGATTGCTGGATCTCTGTTTGGTTTTCTCTGAGTTCTTCTTGCTTTAATAGAACACTATCCTTCAAGCTGCTGTCTCCTACACTGGACATGTCCTCGAGTCCCATCACTACTCATCAATAACGTGCCCAAAACTATGTATTTCCAAAACAGGAATTTAAAGGCACCTGA
>NW_008610050.1:9108-11608 GCF_000691845.1 Merops nubicus
AAAGAACAGAAAAAAACCAAGCCAACAAGAATTTGAAAAGATCCCATACTTCACTCATTTTTCTATCACACTCCTGAGAGAGAATTTTCCTAAAAAGCAGCTTCCAAATAAAACCCAAGTGTGATTTTCTGGAGTTGCACAAGGCAGCACATCAGGCAATTCATTTCACAAGACACTAATTCACTCTCCTTTGGAGCAAAGTGTCTTCCTAGTGAACAGAATTTGTCAATTCCTGGGTATTTAAGTAGAGAGAAATGAAAATCTTCATTCTTGCTTTTAAAAGCACCCACTAATCTGGCCACTGCATTTTCCACTAACCAAAGCAAAGGGGATTTGTTGTGATTCACACTAACCAGCTGCTACCTTTCAGTTGTTTGCAGCACTGGAATACTAATTGCTGAGAAGTGCTGCCCAGTTATTAAAATCTGCAAGTTCAGTACAGCCTGAGATCTTTTCCATCTTATTAAAACATGTACTAACTCTGCTTTATTCTACAGACACTCTCTAAAAACTCTTACTCTCCCTTTTATTAGTGTGTGCAGAGAAAAATAGGGTTCCACAGAATATAATAACCTTGTTTTTCATGGAAAAATAGGGATACAACAGTGTCATTCATGACAATAAAGAGAACAGAAAATAGCACAGTGGATGTTTGACCTAAAGCCACAAATGACAATATCTTAAAAAAAAGGTATTTGAGGGATTGAACAATTCTTAAAGAAAATGTTTAGAAGCCAAGACTGACACATAATTACCTCCAGTACACACAAATATGTCACTCTGACCTCGGTGGAACTACATAGTTAATTAAGAAGTGGAACTATGTAGTTGATTGAAACAAATTCAGAGTCAACAACTCTACTATTAAGGAGAAGATGTGGATATACAGAATATATTTTCTAGGTAAATTAGCTGAAATTTTCAGCTAAAGAAAAAAACAAACAACCTTGCTAAGAAGTATTAGCAATTTTATTCCAAGAAAGACCCAAATCTTATTTGAAGTACAGCATCAAGAATATAAGAATTACAAAATATGGGCTGAATAGATACTATCAGTACTGAGCAGAATAAATCAAAAGCTCTACCAGGATGCCCTTCAACCCAGTGTAAATCAAACCTGAGCATCAGCTTTAGAGTCTAAAAGTGGAGAAATATCTCAACTGAGTGTCAGCAGGAGGTCTAGCTGTCTAAACCAGGCTGCAGCTAGAACAATAAAGTGTAGCTCTTCCTCTTGGGACTTCATTTAATAGATTCATTATGATCAGGCTTTTTAACCCTGATTTTAACCACACTTTGGGGTGAGAATGGGGGGAAGAACATCGAGTCTCTTCTTCCATGATAGAAAAGCCAATTCTGAAGAAGTTAGTGACTCCAGATGCCTCTGCAAGCCACAGCATATGAAGGGATGTGCTCTCCATCAGTTGAGCAATGCAACCACAACATTAAAAAAATAAAAGCCAGCTTTTGCAGCAGGGTAGGAATGCAGCCTTCTGCATATATACATGATTTCAGACCTGAGATGGGTAAAATCAAATTTGCCCTCCCATGCAAGTTCTCAGAACTGTTTTAGTGTTTTGCAGTCTAACTTCATAATCCACCCAAACAAAATTTCAAGATTATTATCTGGGAACTCATATAAATTTTAAAGTTTCAGCATCTGAAGCCTGAGAAATTTATCTCAGTTTTTGCTGAAATAAAACCAAGCAAAAAACCTGAACTTTAAAAAAACCAGGCTCAATCATTTAGGTTCCTTCTTTGGTCTACATCTGTTCTCTGTGGACTTCCTGGAACATACTTAAACACTAGATAATTCAATTTATAAATTATGTGCATGTTATTGAACAGTTTGCAGTTCTTCTCCCCTTAACTTCTTCATTTCTCATCACAAGATATATTCTTTTAGCTTTTTGCTTGTGCATTTTTAGAGACTGGTTCATTGGGTGCTTTCTATTCAAGAGATCTTTATATGGCATTAATCATGGATTAAATCAGTCCCTCTTAAAATGGTTTGGTCATAGTTACAGGTGGGACTCAGACCTAAGAAATATCTTCAAAGTCTTAGTAGTGTTACTTTGACATGGCACAATGAGAATAATGAGGAAATCATTTACTAATTTATATAGACTTTTACTAATTTACGTAGGAAATAATTCACTCGTTTATGTAGACTTCTATTAAACAGAATATTGCTTTTAAAAATTAGAGTATTTTGGGTTGCAGAGTGCTCTGTATAATACACAGCACTGATTCATTCATGTTGAATTCTTCATGTAAAATTGCAGCTATTGTAGCAAGTAATTTTTTTATCATTTCATATAGAAGAGCCTACTTCCTTTTGAGACAGACTGTTGTCAGCAGAAACAAGAAGAATAACATATCTTTTCAAGAAGTAGGTGCTGGGTTTTTTTTTTTAATTAAGAGAACTCTTACATTTCCCCTCTTCAAACAATAAAATAAGAAGTAGTTTGAATATTTGGTGAGGGAATTTTTTATGTGGCAT
>NW_008610050.1:16608-29409 GCF_000691845.1 Merops nubicus
GGGAGAAGAAACCTGCAACAAGAGGAGGGGAACTAGAGGGGGAAAAACCAGAGGATGGGAAAGAATAAGAGAGGGGAAAATAAGAATGGGAGGGGAAAGAGCAGAGGGATATGGAAGGAAAAGAACTATTTAGAGAATTAAAAAAGCAACCAACCAACCAACACAACACCAGAAACTTTAAACAGGCATGATAAAGTTTTTCAGGTGAATCCTGAGTGTCTGGCTTAAGCTCATCTCTTTAAAATTTTACTTTATTAGTCCTTTCATCTTAAACCCCTGCATGAGTAATTCCTTTATTCTGTGTGGCAGCAAGGCTATCTAAACATCCCAAACACATTCACATACTTTTTGTATTGTCTTCTCATACACAATTAAAGTTTTAACTCCTTTGTTAAAAGTTTCAGTGGTCTGGGACAGAAAAAAAGATCAAAAAGCATCCTAATTAGGGCTAAAATCAACAGGTCAGCTCCCTGACTGGATTCTAAATTTTTTTTTGCCATGCAAGTAGATTTATTTTGATAAGAAAGGGAATTTTACAGCTCTGTGTGAACATTGTGAAGTGAATCCTGATGACAACACTTGTCAGAGTAGTTCAGAACAACAATAGAGTAACAAGTTCTGTAGCCTCTCCCACTTCTATTTATTAAGACTATGAGAAATTGAGAGTTATGATAAGCTTTATAATCTTCTTTTCTTTATAATCTCTTTTCCTTACTTTGCCACCTCTAACCACCACAACAAACTGCACAAACAAGCAATTATCTTCCTAAATGTGGAGGAAAAAACTGATAACACATCACAGAACGTGCCCCTAGAAGGAATGGGCACACTGGGAGAAACAACACAGAAATCAGTGCAGGGTGGAATGAGGGCAGAATATCAGATAATTCCTGGACCCATTTTTAAGGCTAAGTTAAGATATAAACAAGGCTGAATTCTGAAGAAAATTTAAGGTGAACTGAGGTAGGTTTTCTTGGAGGGAATAAACAATTATTACAACTAAGCAGACATGCTTTGAAGTGTCCCTAGACATCAGAACAGTGCTGACTGTGTCACAAAATTAAAGTAACATGACAGTTTGGAGAGAAGTGCTGTTTAAGAATAGGAAACCAAGTGGGAGAAGGAAAGTTATAACTAGTTATAACTAGGAATATTGTCAGCTTCAGCAGGTATCTCTAGCTGAGTATCAGAGCCCACTCTGTGTACCCTGTGTTCTTTGTTTGACAGCTTCATATACAGGGGATTTGAAAGAAAATATGATTTTAGACAATATTTGTGATGGCAGAAGCAGGACATCACAACAAACAACGTACAGGGGAGATCAGTCATGAAAAACAACATGAATTGCCTGGAAATACACTTAGCTGAACAACTTTTTTAACATAATCAAACAAAACTTCAGTAAATTTTAGACTACTCGTTGCAGTAAAGTAAAAACTCAGAAAAAGGACTTAAAAATCCCAAAGAAACAGACAACACAAGCCAGGTGCAGAGCCTAGAGCGTGGAGCTGATGGCTTGATGCTTGCCATAACATCCTGTCCTTATGAGTCCTCTCCTTGGCAGAGCTGCAGAGCAGCCCTGAACCTGCTCAAGGCAAAGTCAGTGAGATTAACACACGTGCAGTTAGTTTCCTCTGTGTTTTAAAATAAGATGTGACTGCAGAGGACCAAGGGGTGCTCAGATTAGTTTTCCATCAGCAGATATCATAGATTTCAGTATTATCAGTGATTTTTAATGTTGTCTGACATAGAATCATAGATATGGTGTTGACTCTAGCTCTCAGAGGAGCTTTGTTGTTGAAATAAATGTGATATCTGGATATATATGCTGAAGTAAATGATTAAGAAACAGAAGAGGTAACAGCAATCATCCTTTTATCTCAACAAAGCTGCTTGCACGTGGCTGTGACTGCCAAAACCAAATAGTGAAAAGGGTTCAGAACACAAACCTAGAAGGAATATAGGAATATATATATGAATATATACAAAGAACTCATCACAGACAGGTAGTTCAGTTTGTGGCTAGCAGCCTGCTTCTACTGACCAGCTCCCCTGGAAGGTTTTTTTGCAGATTTTGGCTGCAGGCACACATGCATGGAGTGCCCCCTGAACCCAAAGAATGAGGTGAGTCAAACACTCAGGTTGACTGCCAAAGGCACCTCTTTAATTTAGTCAAGGGAAACTGTTAAGAAACGCCTGGGCTAGTCTAAATATTTTACTTCACCAAGTCTTTTGCTTTTGGGAAAAAGAGCAAACTTTTAGCTAAAACTCAAAACAAGAATGAAAACAAAAAACCCATTACCACTGAAGAGTTTTCATGGTGAGAATGTTTCACTAGGGGAAGTGGATTCTTGAACAAAATCCAGGCTGATTAAATCTTCAAAGCTGTTACAGTACAAACTAACCCTGTAATTTCTGCAACCAATTTATTTATTTTTTCATTTCCATTAGGCAGGATATCAGATTAAATTATCAAGATGGGCCCTGCTAACCTGCAGATTTGTAAAACACTATCACTGCATCTGCAGGGAACCAAGGCAGAGATAATAAAGCAATCACACAGGAAATTTGTGGCTGAACCAGAAACTGAACTCTTGATTTTTTCTGAAATCCAGAACTGCACTTTAACCACAAAAAACGTCTTCTGTGAGGGGGAGGAAAATCCCATCATGAAGTTTAATGCACAAAAGAGAAGCAGATGATTCACGTATGAAGATCTGGATTTAAAAAAAAAACCTCTTTAGTGAAGAAATGTAGCAGTTTACTTAGAAACAAACACTCTGTTTTTAAAAGGGAGGTTGTGCAGATGCTGCAACCCAGAGATCCAGGCAAAGGTCCATCGATGGTCAGACTAAAAGTACTTGTCCAGTGGCAAAGGTCCAATTTCATCTTCTTAGGAAGGAGCCACAGAATGGAACTG
Organism: Merops nubicus; assembly: GCF_000691845.1. Lineage (NCBI taxonomy): Eukaryota > Metazoa > Chordata > Aves > Coraciiformes > Meropidae > Merops > Merops nubicus. The sequence continues at coordinate 19,529 of NW_008610050.1, forward strand.
GGTTATCACAAAAAGAGAGGCATGATAGCTTGCCTTGCTACCCAAGACAGGAGCAAAGAATAAGCCAAGGTTCCATTCTGAGCGCAGTTCAAGTCCCTTCTGAAGATGGACACAACGGATGGCCTTGCTACACAAGACAGGGCACAAGAGGCAGAGAGGAGCAGAGAATAAGCCAAGGTTCCATTCTGAGCGCAGTTCAAGTCCCTTCTGAAGATGGACACAACGGATGGAATATTTTGGAGATCAGAATAAATCCTGCATGACAGCTTTCTACTATTCCAGACAGCTGTATTGAGAGTATTCACAGATGATAGCCCTCTGAAACAAGCACACATTCTCTTCAAGCACATTTAAATAGTTCTTTCAGGCATCAACTTCATTTTAAACAGCAGCAACCCCAAGCAAGTTCCTGCCTCAGATCTAAAAATCACTCAGTTTGTGGATATTGTGCTTCTATGGTTGTGCATCTTACACCTTTTTACCTTAAATTTTAGGAAGCTGTTGAAAACCACGCAAGTAAAAGATGCTCTACAAACAGTTAAAGCCTTAATTGATATATTACTTTGTTAAAAGGAGGAAAAAAAAAACCCTATGAGATTTTTCTTAAGCAAATAAAGGCATTTTTTTCTCTTTGCCTCCTTGTTTCAAGATCAACCAGGCTACCAGGAGTGCCTGCACATTTTAGATACGCTGTGCTTTATTTATTTGTTGCCTAAGACTTTATTTCTCTAGGCATCTAGAGGAGTTTGGTCAAAATCTGGCACTAAAATACACCCACGGCTGAGTTGCAGCCCCTGTTAGCTTTTTACATGGCTATTACAGTGCTTTCAAATCGAATAGGAAAGAGCACAGGAAGGAAAAGCAATTATAGGTGTCTCAAAGTATGCAGCAGAATCAACAAGAAATGCTAAATCATTTTTAAAACATACAAAATATAAGAAAAGCCTTAAGATTTCTATACCACAGTAGCTTCATTCTTCCAGCCTCCTCCCCTTCTCCCCCCCAGCCCAGGATGTTACAGCAATTCCTTCTTACTGCCCAGGGAGAAAGGAACTCTGTCAGTCAGCTGGAGCTCCCGTCTCTCACAGCCTCCCTGGCTTGGCCATCCAGCAACACGGGGTATTGCATTTCTCCACCTCTCCCACACCACACCACTCCAGAGGATTTGCACCGATGGGCTACAAACGTGATTTGTGTGGTGGCAAAAGAAACAGGGACCCGTGGCCCTTTTTTGGGGGGGGGAGTGGCCAGGCTGCTGCTGCAGGCTTTGGACCTTCATTCAAGTGCATAAAGGGCTCCAAGTGTTTTCAAATTCTAGCTTTATTTCTTCATAGCTGAATCTCGTTGCTACACTACTGCTCCTCAAGACCAGAAAGGGTTCTCTGCCTGACCTTTCCCTTTGAATTTTTGTAAATAATTAGCCCACACCAGACGTAAGCATAACACAAAACAGCTGTAGAACTTCCTTCCCTCCTGCCCTCCAGCAGCAAAATCCATCCCTGAGCTGCTCCTCAAAAGCAGGGACATCTCCCCAAATCTGGCAACGTGAACACGCTCAGGTTTTACCTCAGCAGCCTCGCAGCTCTGCTTTATTCAGCTCATGGCTGAATATCATGAAAGATGGATCTCCAGTGATGATCAGTGACACCATCTTCTCTCATACATCAAACCCAACGCTGCTCTTAAGCTGCATTGCCCTTCAGAGAAAGAAAAATGGCTGTTTTCATCAAGGCAGAAGAGCCATTCCATCCCCACCCAGCACGCAGCATAACAGATTAATCACATTGTGTTTTTCAAAACATTTCCAGAAAATATTCAGTGCATCTTCCTCATCTACTTACAGAGAAAGAACTCTGTAAGAAGTAAAAAAACCAGACCCTGAACAGAGTCCAGCACACGATTTAAGGCTCAGGCACGTCGAAGATCTTTGGGGCAAGTCATTTTTGATTCAGTGTTTTCCTTCCTACCTCTGCTTGGTCTGTTTTAACAGGCAGCAAGTCCTCTGCCTTTCATGTAGGTTTCACTCCTAGCATCGTCCTTCAGATGTTCACATGCTTTTGAGAACATTTAATAGGATTTAAGCCAGCAAATTGCTTTTCCTGGAAGGGCAGCTGCCTCCTTTTGAAGAAATATCTTTTATTTTTAAACTGTGAAAATGTACCACCCACCCCTCTGGCTCTTTCCTAGTTATTGGGTTAAAATCAAACTAGAAACCAGCACCCAGGAGAGGGCACACATTTTGTAGCTTGACAAAAGACAGCAGGAAATCCTTATTTTCTGGCTATTTATTTCATGTGAAGCACACAGGGTGGGAGCAGAGGTGACACAAGCTGCTATTGCATCTCTGTGAGGCGAGCAGAAACTGCTCCAGGCTGAGCATCCCACTGCAGCTGTAGGAAATAACTATCAATAACTATCAGAGCACTTAAAATTGAGATTTCAGCTATTAGCAGCAAGAGGTGGTAAAACTAGTCAGCCTAGTCACTTGGAAATTCTTTCCTAAGTGACAGAATCTTTAGACCATCTCTCAGAAAGGGATGGAGAGCTGCTGCCCGCCAGCTCTGCTTATTAACCCCTTCTGAAAGGGAGGATCTGTGGCAAAGCTGAGAAATAAATACCTGTCATGCTGTTTTTTCCCCCCTGCTCTAACAGCTTCCCACAGATCTGTGGATGTGCTAAACCCAGAGCACGTGGGATGGGTGATACCACCCACAAAACCACCCCTGGACACAGGCTGCAGACGGGCCACAAACGAGAACAAGACGTGAACAGCACTTTTCATGTATCAATTTATTGCATATGTCAGTACATAAAAATAGAAAAGTGTTTTGGTTTTCTTTTTTTTTTTTTTTTGTAAAATTAATTTTATTGTAAAAACCAGACTGGAATGGGAATGTAAAACTTTGCCACAGGTAGCACAAAGAGGAACATTTACGCTTCGTCTACAAAACATAGGAATACTTTATATGACATTTTTGCTTTAACTAGATATATATTAAAGAAAAAAGTTGAATAAAAAGCTTGCATCCTATATGCAATGACTGTTTCTCAATTCAAAACACATGATACCCTCTCCCTATTTACACTTGTGTGGGTTTCTACTCCAAATTACCCAAGCAGGATGGGATTGTAAATGAATTCTCCTTGCTGGGATCCAGCAGCCTGATCCCCCTGCCTGCAAGAGGCACCCAATTTAGATTTGGCAGAAGTGCCTCCAGCAAAATCACCTGTCACTAACAAAAATAAAGGTGTACTTCTCAAGAAGTGAGTTAGGAAATACAAATGGAGGTATGTCTGCATCTTTTTTTGCTCACAGAGCCACACCTTGGGCTCTCCAGCCTCATATTCTTCGTCCAACGTGATGTAAATGATCAGCTTGGAGATGCTCATATGCATATTTTTGTCTGAGGGGTTCATCCATCTGCCCTCCAGTGGAGAGATTGTCTGTAGCCTACCAGATGGGCTTGTGCTCTAGCTCTAATTTCACCTGAGAAATGGGCATGAGGGCAGCCACACTGTGAACGCTTCTCCAGAGGAGAGTGGAGCTTTTCTCTCTCACTTCACAGCTCAGGAACAACCCCTGGGAATGTAAATTTGGGCTGAGCAGGGAGCCTCAAGGATTGCCACTAATGAAAACCACACACACGTGTGTGCACCACATCTTAACACTGGTTATTTCCTTACAAGGACTCTACTGCCACAGCTCTTCCACTTAAACTCCTGACCCACTCTCTTTTTTTTTTTTTCCTTTTTTTTAATTTTTTTTTTTAAACTTCTAAGTTCCACTTAGAAAAGAGACAATTCCTTTAATGCACATATTTAAACCAAGAGACTTTCTTAGAAACCTGTGAAAAATAACTCGACTTCCTCTTCCCAAACTAGAAATTTGTATGTACAGGACAAAGACTGGAGAAACATCTACACACCAACAGAGAGCTGCTAAGGGAAAACATACAAGGGCATTAAGTGGAATATAGGCAAGAGTAGCATAAATACAACTTTTGGCCATTTAAAGTTATTCCTACTGTGTTGCTTGTGGCTCACTTTTTAGCAGCAGACAACTGTGGGTGTCCCTCACACAGATGAGAAAACAAAAACAAGTCTTGACTTGTCAGAACCAGTCTCTTCCCCCTCCTCCCTCCCAGGTCATGCTCAGCACTGGGACATGGGCATTAAACAAAATAAAGCAGCAATTTCCTTCCTATTTTCTGTCCTTGGGTTTGAGAGCTGATGCAAGGAAAGGGAGCACAGTAACACCCATTCACAAGGGTAGGTGGCCAAGCCATTAATGGAGAAGTAAAAAGAATGTCCCTTAAGTGTAAAGGATGGAGGCATGGCAATGGTTTCCTCCAACTTCCACCTCCCTGCCCTGCAGAGGAGACAGAGAAAAGCTGCAGCTTGATCATCACAACTGGTGTCCAGATCTCACCCATTCTGAACAGCTCTGGAGTGCCCCAAGCTGATGCCACACACTGGGCTTTGGATTTAGCAGCTGTACACCCAAATGAGAACGCTTCATCTGCCTCCCCCCAAAAAACACCACCCCTGGAAGGCTGGGGGAGTAGTTTGGGTTTCACTCAAAACTGTTTTGTCTGTTCTGTTTTTAGGTCTAAAGCCTTTTCAATCGACTCTAAAAAGCCTTTTATTAATAATAGTATGACAAAAGATACTTACCAGAGAAAGCATCAACTTTTGGTATATATATGGTCATTTAAAAAATAAATTAAAAACCAAAAATCACATTTAAATCAGGCTGTATCACCCCATCCACCAGCTGCTGACAACCAGTACCCATGCATACAAGAACTACAATGCCATGTAATAAATTTTAGGCTGCATAACCATTAAGGCACCCTTCAGGAAAGCAGTTTAATTCCACCACAGAACTTAAGCACAGGCTTAAAATCCCCCTGTCCATTAGATTTTAAGTGTGTGCTGAATGCTCTTCTGAATCAGGACAGAGTTTGTTGAAAAATTCCCATCTGAAGGACAATCATACAGATTGTGTGGAAGATTTTTCATTCTTCCCATAAAAACTACTTTGAAGAGACAAACCAAATGACTTTGCTATGACTACCTAGGAGAAGGGCTCCTAAAACCAAACCAAAAGCCAACAAAGAACAATCCCAACGCTCAGCCAGGACCAAACTTGGTACAGCTGGCTCTGAAATGGTGACAACTGGCTTCCAAATAACCCCAGAGGAGCCAAAGAAAACTCACTGCTGCTCCTGTTCACACTGCTTCCACGTGGCACAACACAACTGCAAAAGACAAGCCTTCAACTCCTCTCTTTCAGGCCAAGCTGAGGCCTCCTAAGTTTCATGCACTGCTCATTTTTGTCATCCTCACTGGAACAACTGCACATGTTCATCTCCAACCATGGCAATTATTTGGCTTGCTTTGTTTTGGAGGAATGAAGGGTAGACATCCAGCTATCCCAGATTTAAACACACTCAAAGGCCAACACACACTTTTACCTTCTGTTTTCTACTTTTAAACTTCTGTTTTCTTGCCTGGGCAGAACCCTGAAATGATGGTGTTGAGGCACACACAACCTTCTGGGCACTGTTAGTACACACCCAGGAAAATGGAAAGGAGGAAAGTGTCTTCTCCTCTCCAGCTGCAGTTTGAGACCTGTTTGCATAACCACAGAAGTCAGTGCTGAGCCAGGAGAGCACACCTGCAACACACCCAACCAGGAATGTTATTTTAGAGTATTTAGCACATTGAGGACTCCCCACCTCACAGAATATAAAGTTTCAAGAGTAATCTCATGCATGGCACGTTTGAAATCAGCTCTAAGAGAAGCAGCAAATGGTTGTGCTGGCTGTCCAAAAAAAGCTCACAGACAGAGCAGTGAAGACTGAAGAGCCTCCTGTTGTTCTGAACTAATACATTCTCTACTGCTTTTGGAGCAAGCTCCTCTTTGATATGTACAATGGATGCTATTAAAGGGGACAGATGGACAGAGACACTAAAAAAAGGATGAGGAAGACAAAATGGTTCATTTACAATGCTGCCAATGGAAAAAAAAAAAGTCACCTGGAACATCTTAATAAAGCATCAGACCTTTCCAAGTTTAATTTCACTCTTTAGGCAAGTACAGACATGACAGAACATTGAAAAATGGACATTCTTGAACCACTTTTCACAACTCAAGGTACAAGTGCAAGTAGTTCCCCCCCACCCCCCCCACCCCCAGAGAAGAACATCAATTATATTATTGTCACACTAGATGAGGTTTTTGCCATTTCTTCAGGGGAGTGACTCTTTATTACTTCTTTGATGAACTGTTCAAGTGCAGTGAAATACCCCTGGCACTGCCACGTGTCGTTGTGAGTCCCATCAGGGAATATTGCCAGTGTCTTAGTCCGAGCTGGGGATAATTCATAGAGTTGTTTCATCATGACTGGTGGGATTAACTGGTCAGACAAGCCAGAGATGAAGAGAGAAGGCATTCTGCACTGAGAGATCTTTCTGTAGGACAGAAATTTGTTTTTGTAGCACCACAAAGGAAGGTATCTCATGGGGAAGAAAGAAAACAAAGTGCTGGCCATGTAGGGGATGCTAAGAAAGGTGTTCTCCACCACGATGGCAGAAATCCTGTGGGCATTTTCAGAAGCCAGGTGAATAGCTACAGCTCCCCCCAAGGAACGGCCAAAGAGGAAGATTTTTGTCTTATCCAGATCAGAACGAGTCATGACATAGTCTAAGACAGCCTCAGAATCCAGGTACAAACCTTCCTCACTGGCTTCCCCTTCACTTTTCCCATAGCCTCTGTAGTCCACCAGGAGCAGGTTGACCTTGAGGTTGACCAGCATGAGCAGGGCGTTGGGCAGCCTGTGGCCAATGTTGCCAGCATTACCGTGGAAGTAGATGAAGGTTGGGGAGCAGGGGGCACTGTCCCCCGTGTACCTCAGCAGCAGGAGGTTGAGGAGCACCCCATCTTTGGTTCTGATGAAGATGTTCTCGTGGGGTATGCCCGTGGGCATGGGGACGTAGAGGCGGGAGGAGGAGGGCTGCTCAGGGAAGTACAGCAGCACGTCCTGGAACTTGTACAAGATGCCTGCTATGGAGACAAAGATCAAGAGGAGCAGGAAAATGCCTCCATAGAGGTGGAAAGTGACTATCAGGGGTAAGAGACAAACACGGCACAGACTCCACGACCAGGAAGCCAAAGCTAGCAGCCATCTTTTAACAAAGGTCCAAAGCATCCATGACTTTTCCATTGTAGAAGTCAGTGAGCTTTTACTCCAAGTGAATCCTGGAAGAAAACCCAAACACATATGTATGAACACCAGGGAAATAAGGAGGAAGTGATTTAAGCACTCCTGCTTGCAGAAGATTAATGGCATGTCAAACTTAGCAGCAAACCCCCCTGGAATTTTGGGAAACCAACTCCATAAAACAAGCAGAAAAGCAATCCTAAGGAAAAGGCTTCAGAAATCTTCAAAATCCTATTCACAGTTTTTCCAGCAGGCAAAGCTCATCAAACAGCCCTGGAAATTAGTTGGCTGGGACCACAGCAACTTCTGCTTTCCCTCAGTCTTCCCTGCTGACCAACAGAACACCTGCACAGGCTGTATCACCAGGCTGACAAAGCTCCTCCTAAAAGTCATCCTGGAACCCACAGAACACAACCACACAGCCCTTATTTCTGAGTTTCTATCCACTAAGGCCAAGAGGAACATGCAGGAAGCTCAGGAGGCCATGGAGGCCCACAATGGGCACCAGCTCTGCTGTTGTTTAGGGGTTGACTTCCAGGATCTTCATCTACTGAGCTCACAGAGCAACGTGTAAGCTGCTCAGAAGACAGAGACTCCCCAGGAGTAAGGTTGTGGGATTCCTGACACCTCTTCTGCTCCACTTGGATTGGTTCTGATCTCTCACAGCACTTTTCCATTCTCAGGGCAGTCACCCAGACCAAATCTTTAGCTGAATGAGAGTGTATCACCACACAAGAGGACTCAAAAGGGGCAGCTAACCACCTTCTTCTCTCATCAGTGAAAAGTGCAGCTGCTGGCAAGTCCAAACATGAAAACAGACTCATGACAAAGACACACAGAGCATAAAACAAGGAGAGTGATGTTAAATGAAATCTTACATCTCCTTTCCAAGCAGAACAGGTCAGTTATGTCTCAGCACAGACAGCACCTCTCCCATTGCTCACTGCTGGGTTCAAGTGCAATGTGCTGCCTCCAATAATTTAATGCAACAATTAGAAAACAAATCAAATCTGTTCCATCCCAACATTTACATGTTAATGAAAAGGAAAATGAAATTAAGGTTATACAGATCTACTCCAAACAGGTAGAACTGGTGGAATATAAAGTAGGGTGAAATATCTAGAGAGCAGTTGCCACAACTTTGTTCTCTGGCATTCTTTCTGAGCTCATGTTCAACACCCAAATCCCAGGGCACACAAAGATTGTCTCCATGAGAATTTAATTCTTCTGATCTCCTCAACTAGCAGAGGAGTTGCAGTAATTAGGGGACACAAAGCAGATACTCTAAAGGAGGAGCCTGGGAAGTACCACCCTGCCAGCCTCCCCTCTGTGCCCGTGGAGATCATGGAGCAGGTCCCCTCAGCTTTGCTGCCCTGCTCTGGACCCTCTCCAGAACCCCAACATTGTCCTTGTGCTGTCCCCCACATCATCCTTCTCTCCACACTGGAGCAGCAGGAGTTTGATGGAGGGACTGTCTGGAGGACAACAAACTGACTGGGTAGATGGGAAGACCTATGAAGAAAGGCTGAGAGCTGGAGGGGTTCAGCCTGGGGAAGAGAAGGCTCTGGGGAGACCCTGCTGGGGCCTTTCAGTACTTAAAGGGGCCTGTCAGAAAGAAGGGGGCAAACTTTTGAGCAGGGCCTGTTGGGACAGGACAAGGGGGGATGGTTTTCACACACAGCATGGTAGATTTAGGCTAGGCACAAGGAAGATGTTTTTCTCCAGGCTTGACTCAGACTTTGTCTCTTAATTCACATCTTACTGTGGGATTTGTCACTCCCAGGTCCTCCCCCACCTCCTTCCAACACCAGTCTGAAGATCACTAGGAAGGAAAATTGTGATTTCTCAGAGAAGACCCCAAAAAGACTCTAAACCAACCCAATATAAGCTTAGTCTCAACCCAAGCTACAAACCAGCCTCCTGTGGAGCCCAAAGGCTCTTCCAAGCATGGCCTGGGCTGACCTGAGCAGCAGAACAGGACACAAGCAGAACCAAATTTCCACTTAAAGGGCCTAAATAAAAAGGGTGAGCTGATGTCTTTTGCAGTGAAATAAAAAAAATCTATGTAGACTTTGATGCCTGAGCCAGTTTTAAGATCCCAAAAGTGCTATTTTCACACACTGATGACACTATAAAACATTTACCTTTGGAGGTGATGATTTCCCAGACTTCATCTCTGCCTGAAAGACAATTCCATTTATAAACTTTGAGTGAAATTGCTCTGGAATCACACACATCATTACTCTTTGCCTTCAGTTGCTTCAGAATCAACAAGTGCTAACAGCCAATACCCCTAAAAGTTACAGCTGCTTGAAAAACAACATCTCAGAAGCTCCAAAATCACACTGAAATGTACTGGACTATCCATAAAACAGTGTAAAACACAGCAGAAAAAGTTATGAGAAATGTACATTGCCTCCTTTAAGGGAATTTTTGGTGTGCAGGCAGCCTTCAAATTAGTGCTAAAAAACCAGCATTCAAGTATTTAATGGCTGCTTTCTTCTTACAGAGCTTTAAAAAAAAGTTAAGTTTTAACCCTCTCTGCAATCTTTCAGTTTCAAAACAAACCAACCAAAAAAAAAAAACCCAAACCCAAACAAAATGAGGTATTTAAGAAGACAGAGAAACAGCTAAAAATGTTTCTTTCTACTGCCC
>NW_008610050.1:29501-29967 GCF_000691845.1 Merops nubicus
ACTGTAAAAATATGTTTCAGAGAGGGAATGAGTCAGGAAGAAAACCTAGAAAATTAACACCAAACCCAACAAATAAATTAAAAACCAAGCAGCTAGTCCTAACCAAGGAAAAAGCAGAGTGAGAACCATCAAGAGTCACACAATTAAGGGCTCTGGCTGTTAAAATCAGCCAGCCACTTGTGCCACTCATAACAAACTCCCACAGGTCTGCATTAAGTGGTACAGAACCACAAATTAAAGTGTTTTTTTTTTTCCTCTTCATTCTTATTCTACTTCCCCTCCCAGCTGTCAAACCTTACAAGTATGTCTTGAACAATGGTACCGTGTAGAAAACAAACCCAAAGTCAGGACTGTTGCCATATTAAAGTCACAGCTTCCTAGCGAGCCTGGGCTCCTCAAATCATTCCGAGCACGCTAAACTCGGCCTATTTTTACCTAAAATAAACATCTCGCTCAGCCTCTTCAA
>NW_008610051.1:0-36453 GCF_000691845.1 Merops nubicus
ATGATTTGGATGAGGGGATCAAGGGCATCCTTGGTAAATTTGCAGATGTCACCAAGTTGGGAAAGCATGTTGATATTCTTGAGGGTAGAGAGGCTCTACAGATGGATCTGGACAAGCTGCAGTGATGAGATGAGGCCAGTTGTGTGAGGTTCAACAAGGCCAAGTATCAGGTCCTGCACGTGGGTCACAATAACTCCAGGCAATGCTACAGGCTTGTGGAAGAGTGGTTGGAAAGCTGCCCAGCAGCAAAGGACATGGGGGTGTTGGTGGACAGCAGGCTGAATATGAAGCAGCCGTGTGTCCAGGTTGGCCAAGGGGGCCAACAGTATTCTGGGTTGTATCAGAAATAGTATAATTTGTGTAATATTGTAAAACAGAAATAGATTGTATTATCATAGCTTGATGCCATTATTCAGTCGTCCTAAGTATCATATAAATGTTCTGAAAAGCATTTGAGCTATGTAACATTTTTTCACATAAAGCCATACAGCTCTTGTATGTTTCTTCTATATTCACCTTCATTTAAGGTAAAAGTTGAGATTTGAGCCATCATTTATTATTTCTACTTTTCCTATTTTCTTTCATTTGATTACTTGAGTCTATGAGGAGGGTTTAGTTATTTAAAATTTTGTGGGCCATCTTTCATGTCCTATGGTAGCCACTGGACTAGAAAACCTCTTGAAGGTCTTTATCCTCAGTTGCTACAGATAGCTTGAAAAAGATAGACATTCTGTTTACCATTTAAACTATGCTTAAAGCTCAACTGCAGTAATGCAAATTCTAAAGGTCTGAAAACAAGCACCGACTATCACTGCCAACGACTGTCACAGTTTGGGAAATATTAACCTAGGTACAATCCCTTAAACTTTGGCACGTTCTAGATTTTAACTGAAGGTTGATACACAAAGCAATCTGTAATAGCATTTTATTACTTTTTTTTTTTTTTTCAATTTAGGTCTGTCATCACCTTTAGGTGATGGGGTAAGGGGGAAACCCTATGCAACAGATCTATTTTTTTTTTTTTTTTAATAAATAAAAAGATGTCTCTAAGTGGAAATGAAACTCACTGCTTTTTCTTAAAAAAAAACCCCATGTATTCACCAAGGACTTCTTGTTTATCACTTTTTAAAAATTATTTTATGGCTTATTGCTTATGAACATTTGTTGCAGTGCATCTCCTGGAGACAGAAGTTTCTGTTGCCTCTTTGTCCCCAGACAGGGGCACACTTCCAGAATTTTCCACCTTTCCCAGGTTGTGGTTGGCTTAGCCACCACAAGACCTATCCCCTAACACCCATTGGACCCCTGACCTGTCGGTAACCCATCCAGGTATCCTTACAGGACAATGCCTTTGTAAACCCACCTACCTACCTGTTAAAAAACCCTGGCCCCAAGGCCACATGCTCTTTCGCTTCTCCCCTGGGGTGGGTGCTGTTTCAGTGCCTGCCTCAGGTGTTTTTGTTTGTTATTTTCATGTTATTAAAACCTTTTATTTTGGAAGAAAGCGATCGTTGCCCATCCCTCCTTTACTCGCCACTGCCCTCCTCTTCGCTGACGACCACCCTGGAGGTAATATGGGGGTCCTGCTGGGGGTGTTTTCTTCCCGGGCAAAACCAGCGGGTTTAAAACCCCCTGTAAAATATATTTTTGCTAAGTTATAAACATTGGACATCTTACAGTAAACCCTGATTTCCAATAGCAGAACAAATGAAAAAAAAAAGTAAGCTGCAAACACCACTAGAAATATAATGGGGCCTGAGAACGTGTGTTTGTTGTCAACACAAAGTTTGCAAGTCAAGCAGTTAATTATTCAGTTAACAGCAACTGTAGATGCGGTTATAAAATATTGGTGATGGACTTAAATTGTAAATAATAACAGGCTACAGGCCATCACAGGTAACCACTGGATAGTAATTACTCCTGAAATACTCCCAAAGTTTTTTAAATGGAGTGGTGGTAGATTTTTTGAAAGGGTGGGGAAAGGAGAATGAGGAACTTGTAACAGACCGTTCTGATGTGTCAGGACATAAACAAGTAACTTGGACTTACCTGTCTGTGTTGTACAAGGAGTTCATTGTGCAGAACTCACAGCCTCCTCTTTGCCCTTCTGAGTATTGCAGGGATAAACAAGAGTGACTTAAACTTTCAGAAACAGCTCCAATGCCTTCTGAGGTCAACAGACTCATAATCAGCTCCACGACTTGGCTCAGCTCCTTTGTGTGTGTTGCATCCACTCAGTAAAGGCTGTCCTGCACCCTCAGAATAAGCTAAACATAGATGCTTGGTCAATAGCTGCTTCAGCTCCCAGTGTAATGAATAACAAATTTTAGATCACTTTTTCCCCTCCCCCAACATTTTGCAACAAGAAAAAATATACAATAAACATATAATCACTTCTGGCCCCATTTTACTGCCTACCATATTGAGAATAACCTACTCATTCTTCACTCTTTTGTTCCCCCACAACATTCACCTGATCCACATCCTTATATTTAGCAGATAAATCAGATCAATACAGCTGAGGCAACTTTTTAACTCATCAATCAAGAAGATTGAGGGGCCTCATGGGCTACATTACTGCTTCAGTTCACAGAAAAGAAAACAAAATTCCCCCTTCCTCTGTAAGAGAAGGATCTCTGCTCTTCTCACAGCTCACTGTCCCCATGTTTTTATGTAGGGAATGCAAAGGCAACATTACCCTTTCCTGTGTGGCCACACATAGTGAGGTCTTATTTTTAGTACTACTCAAGTAGGCTTTGAATTCAGATATTCACCCAAAAAATTTTTAGTAAAGTTTCACCTTTGACTCAGAATGATTAGTACGTACTCCTAGCCATTTGAATAAGATTTGTTTGGACAGTGGGAACTGCCTGTGTTCTCACTGCAGCTGAAGGAAAGAAGTATTTTTTTCCCCCAGATATATAATACCCACTTCATTACTAGATAATTCACTTTCTAGAGATGTCTGCTTCTCTCCAAAGATAATATGGACTCCTAGAGAACAAGGCTGGAGGATGGCCTTACCTTTTAGATGGTGCAAGTTGAGTTGAATTATTTCTGCCAACAGGCTTATGCTACTATAAATCACAGCATGCTTGTGCCCAATCCCATACTGACTCAGCTCTCTCAAAATAGCTGTAAGAAGTGACAGCTGCCTGGCAAGATACTAGACTTAAATGTGAGCAGATAAGAAGTGAGATGCAGTGATTTTGGAGTTGGCAGAAAAAAAGAGGAAAATATAAATAATCCCTTTTATAGAGTATATTAAATCCTTTATGGTTCAAAGCAACATTTCTGTCTTACCAAGAGAGGGTAAATTTCAAATAGATTTGTCTCAAGATACTTTTGAGACATGTAGAAAAAGTGGTTTATTATTCATCTGAAATGCAATACAACCCCTCTATTTAGTTACTTCCTTAAAAAAAAAAAAAAAAAAAAAATAATAAAGAGAAACTTTCTCACAAGATTTTGGTTGCTTCCAAGCACCAAAAATAAGGAAAAACTGTTATTTCAGCAAGATTTCATGGTTATGTGCTTCAAATCCGGGGGTAGGGGGGAGGAAGATTGAGGGAGTATTGGGGGAAGGAGAAGCTTCTGGAGGGAACCTTAAAGGATTAAGGATGTAGATTTAGGGGAACACTTTTGGATTTATGCCAGGTTTTATGGGCTTGTTCACCATTGAGCGTCCTGGTTTTATAAGCAGAAGTTTTCTAAAATATCTTAAAAATGAATGGTAGTGTTAGACATTTCTGTCACAAGCGACCGTTGTTATCTATTTGCTTCATAAAGAAAGTTTGGCAGTATTAATCTTTTTAAAATGAAGAAAAAAATAGACCATACTCAGAAAAATGCTCAACTACCAATAGCAGCTAAAATCAATTTAAAAGCAACATTATTGTCAATCTCAATCTGATTGAAATGCAGATAATTATTTTTTTTTCCTCTTCCTGTTATTCAGTATTTTGTGAACAGAATTAATTAGAAATATTTAGAAGCCTGGGTGAGAGACTGTTTACTGGCCATGTTTAGTTCTTTTGCCTACCATGCTTGCAGTGCTTTAAGATTTGTGTCTCAGTTTGGAGGAACAGGGATGACTGACCTGTGTAAAGATTAATAAATTATTAATTTAGAAAACATTTAACTACACTTTCAAGGAATTGGTAATAGGATATTTATGGCAATGTGTATTTTCAATGTTTTCAATAAATACTGATTAAGTCCCACAGAACATTGCATATGCAACGAGACAGAGATAAAATTAAACAAGAAGCTGACAATAGCGACTGGTCAAGTCGCATGCAGTCTTTCTATGCTGGTATTTTAGATCTACCTTGAGATCAGATTGACTAGATTGAGCTACATGAACTCTTCACATTGTATTTTGTAGTGCATATCAAGATCATTTATATTTTTCTTTTCTATTTAGAATGGTGTCATCGTACGAATTCCTCTCTAGGAGTTTAAAATCAGAGAATCATAAGATGATATTTCTTCTTGTTTCTTTTACTATGAGACACAGAAGGAGGAATCTTGGTTCAGAAAGACCTTTCAAAGATAAGAAAGATGGAGATCAAGCTGGTGAATCCTATTCCTCAAGAGCTACATCTCCATCAATTTCACACACATAAGGGAAATCTGAGAGACCTCTTCATCTACGGCAAAGCAACAGGTTTCTGTTAACTGACATGACAGCATGGGTCATGGGTCTCTATAAAGTTCAGTTTCTTAAGCATGCCCACAATTCTTCCCTCCTAACATGCAGCCATGTAGCTGAATTAATCTATTCTAATTCAACCTACAAATACTTCTGTTAAAAAGTAATTTATCTGTGAGTGGGCTTGCTACTGATTATTCAATTACCTACACCTTTCCAGATGAAGTTCTACTCACCACTTTAAGAAATAGAGTGCTAAAATAGAAGGTAACAGATCTGATCCAATTCAGGGAAACAGCCAGGTTTACATCTGTTCTTTTATATCGTTAGTCAAACAATTAGGCTTTAAATAATTTACCTCACCACAGACAAAGCCACTTCCAGAAACAGTAATATGTTTCTGGAAGGATTTGCTTCTTGCACAATGGCTGCTGCAGCTTTCCACTCCTCTCCACTCAACACATGCCCCCTCACCAAATGTGTTTCTTTAAGCACTGGCTGGAACAGCAGAGAAATTGCCAAGAAGAATCACTGCTGGAATAGACTGGTCAAAACAGGGAGAAGCACTAGGAAGCAGCCAAGAGTCTAAATAATTTTTCATTTCATCCTCATTAGACAACTGACATAGCTTATATGCTCTAGCCAGATACAGTAGAACTGATTTGGCTACATTCATCGTAGGAAATGTCTGTGTAGTGCTGATTTAATGTCATTTATGGTGATATTTAATGTTCTGTTCATCGCAGCAGTGGTATAATGTCTTTCCAAAGCATCAGCTCTTAACTTACACAGTGGACAGTCAAGACAAAAGCAGACCAGTTTCCATTGCTGGTTCTATACATAATCTCCGGAGCAAACAACAGCCCATTTATTACCACCAAGATTAAAACACTCTCTTTCTATTGTGTCCCACGAAAGGCAAACCTCCAGAGCACAAAGAGTATCCAGGAGTTTGAATGAGCAAAACATCAGCATATGAAGAGCTGTACATTACAGTGTTAAGCTATGAATGTCAAACTGTGAACACAAGGCAACTCCTAGGAACGATTTAGCCTTTTTACCTACAGACTTACACAGAATGAACCAGGGCTACATTTACTTTCAAACACTTACCTTTCCAGATGCAGCATGTTTCTTTTTCACGCTTTCAAACGTGAAACCTGCTCCTTTTTATGCTGCTGTTAGGGTATGATTTGCTCCAGGTTTGTGCCTTGAGCTTCACCGTCCATGTGTGCACAGCCTCATTATGGATTTCAAAGCTACTATTATATCATTTTTCTCTCTCAAATACGAACATCGTCGCTTAGGTGTGATGCCAAAGTTTAATTTTCATTCCTTCAAATAGTTTTCTACTCATAATTACTTCATGGTTTTGGTTGGGTTTTTTTGTTCTTGGAGGCAAAATGATGAAAATTGCAATCATTGCATGCATATATGTGTACATGAGTGTATATGTGTGTGTATGTGTAGACATACATACGCTTACAAACCAGCAGTCAGTTGGAGATCGATGATTGTACTTTATAGTTGTGGGGCTGGCACTTTTATAATGAAAATCTTGGGACGTGTGCTCAGTTGGCAAGAGAAGAAAAAAAGAGGCTTTTACTAATACTTTAGTAATGTACTTCTGACAGGTGAAAAAAAAAAAAAAAAGGACTTATAAAATTGAGAGTTTGGGAATTTTTTGTCATTTTTTTCTTACCAAGTGTTTTCTAGAGCTTGAGATGTCTGTGTGAACATACTCCACACAAATTCCTGTGATATTTGACTTACAGCCAGCACTCTGTTTCAGTCCAGCCCAACATACTCAGCTTTGCCTGATAACTACTGTACAAACCACGTGCCTGGTACACTAATGGGGAAACTGTCCAAACTGGGAATAGATGACTGCCAGGCAAATGGAGATAATTAATGTCACAGAGAATGAAGCAGAGATTAACAAAATGAGCCAGCTCAATCCCATCCTAATGTTTACAAATGACAAAGACCTTGCCGCATCTTGGACATTTTATTTTATTTTATTTTATTTTATTTTATTTATTTCCCATCAGAAAAATCCTGTTCTCCGGGTTGTTGCTATTGCCCTCTAAAATGGTTTACACAATTACTTCACAAAGATTAGGACTGTGTGGTCCCCTATCTTGCTGATTTATTTGGACAGATCTTTCATTTATATCATCAGTATGGATTTTTGTGTTATGGTTTAGGATGGTTTCTTTTCCACCGGTTTCTTTTTTTTTTAAAAATGTAACAGGAGCCCAGAAAACTCTGTGTGCTGTAAGGAGAACAGAATAAAATAGGTGTAGAAGTTTTGAGCTTTTTTTTTTTTTTATTTCAACATTATATACTTGCTTCCAGACTCAGGTTCATGTTTAGATCAAGAAAACACTGAAAATGAGAAAGGGTGTTTAAGTATGTGTTTAAAATTAGGCACATCTTTAATTCCTTTGGGCATTCAAAATTGAAAATGTGTTTAAATGTCTTCCTGATTAGGACATTAAATCTCTCTTTGCATTTTGAATTCTGCAGCCAACCTTTGCCTGTACCCAGGGCATCATTTCTACTCATTTCCATGCTGCTCTTTAAATATTAGCATTTCTTATACTTAGCCAGAGAGGCATAAACATGTGACAAATTCCACAAGCCACAAAATTTTTGTTTAGATTTCAATGACTAACATATATGACAACATATTCTTCAAGATTTTTTTTTTTTATATGTATTGATTTATTATTACCACTGGGGCAGTTGTGAAAAATATTTTTAACTTAGTACAAAAAATGCTTTGTGGGTCATGTTATTAATCAGAAAATTCCTGATGCTATCAGAAGGAAAATGACTCTGTGTAATTTGATATGGCTTTTGTAAGATGACAGTAATTACAGACAGAGTTCTGTTATGAGTACTTGAAAGTTTAGGATGCATCCAGGAGTCACTTGTAAATGCCTCAGGAAATTTTTTGTTCAAATTACTTAACCAGAAAATCTATTTTTAAGTATAAGTGCATTTGTTTGAAAACATTTACTATGAGTGAAATGTCTGTCTCAGACAGACAGATACATTGAGCGGGATTCACCTGACCTAATGAGTTTGAGATTAACCATTTGAACATACACCTCTACCTTTAATCAAATGATCTGTATACTAAAAGTGACTATTAAATCTGAAGGGAACCGGGAACAAACTGACCCTGATGTAGACTTCTAGACTGCAGATGTCTAAAAATAGTAAGTGAAGTAGATTAATTCATATAGTGTACTGAGCCCGATCTGAAGTATTCCAAATGTTAATAATTTCAACAAATACTGCTTAATAAAAGAAGAATGTAACCCAGCATGGAGATACTCAGTCTCTAGAAGTAACACACACACACAGAGGAGAGACCTTCTGTATATTTTTTTTTTTATTATTATTTATTCATGATTTTTAATTAATGGTACATGTCTGTGCTTTCTCACTTAGCTATTATTTCAGTTTAGGGGTTCTGTTTATATAGCTTCAAACTCGTATGTCTGAACTAATTGTTTGGGCTCCCTCTTCATTAAGTAGAACTACGAGAAGCAGATATGAGCTCTGGAGGTACCTGTCCCTCTGTGCTAAACATTGAGGATGCCCATGTGACTAGCATAGAGAACATGCCTAACCTACCCTGAATGTCAAATAACATATACTTAAGTAAATAATTATCTAACTACTATTAAGAATGTCACAGGTAGTAAGCCTCTGTTTTTCAGTAGGTTCGATGATTTTTCAGTTCTTTTTTTTTTTACTGTCCTCAGCATGAATCTGACTTTCCCTTCTATGTTTCAAAGATCCCTTATATTTGACCAAACACAGTGTGATCACGTTATTTTGTCTGGCAGCCGCTCTAGTGTGATTTATAAATGTTTCACTATTATACCTGTGCTTCTGGTGAATCAGAAAGTGTGCACACTGGGTAACTAATGGCAGCAGATTTGATCCTTCTCACTCTCTGCTGGATGCCAGCGCAGGAGCAAAGAGCATCAGGTGCCAAGTTTCAGGGATGTGTTCCCAAGTTCAGAAATCTCTCGTACATCTGTCCATTGTTATGTATAATTCACAATATGTATTTCTTCTTCCAGCTGTCCTTCACCCTGCTGGCATGTCTTGCTCTGCATATCAGTCTTCAGTTAGGTTTTCAGTTACTTCAGTAGAAGGCATGAAGCAAGAAATATCTTTTATCTTTGTATGTCTCCATGGTTTACTTCTCTCCCCGAGAATATAGTCAGTTAGAATTATGATTACTGGCCCACCATACTCAGGGATAGAAAAAGCAAGGATAATTCAGAGTTTTTTACAGAGAATGGTTTTGGGTTGACTGTGACGAGTGGTACATTCTTCATTTT
This sequence comes from Merops nubicus, assembly GCF_000691845.1. NCBI lineage: Eukaryota > Metazoa > Chordata > Aves > Coraciiformes > Meropidae > Merops > Merops nubicus. Next base: position 9,022 of record NW_008610051.1, read on the forward strand.
GAAGAAAGAAAGAAGAAAGCGAGTTCAGTTCCTATGCGTGGTTTTGGTGGTCACAAAAGCTACTCTCTTTGTATTCAATCCAAGATAAAATTATACCATTCAGCAGGGGAAGAAGTGGGCCAGGGAAATATTAATATTGTCTGACTGTAGGGAGGTAGGGTCTTTCAGATTTAAGCCAGAACCTCTAATTTAGGAGTCTGCATTTCTCCATTGACTAAATGAAGGAATTAGGTTCCTATTTATGGCACTTGGGTGCTTAAAAATAGTTACCTGCTCTCCACAAAATTATACAATTGACTTCCTTCCAGTAACAACAGAGCTCTAGCACACACTTTGGCTAGTTAACCCTTCAGTTACAAACCTGCTGCTCCATCTGCATGTTTTCTTTAAAACACACTCCACTGAAATTCTGTAGGAGGTAAATGTAGTAAGAGGAGCAGTGATTTCTCTTTCACATAAAAAGCATAAAACATTTAGTCTATCTTGGAGTTTTTGATGGAATGTTGAAGCAAAATTGCTTCAGGATTTATGGATTAAAATTGGTGTTAGTTCATTATTATTTTATTTGGATTTACTTTCTTATCTGCTATTATGATACTCTGCATGAACACCTATACATCTTATACAAAAAGTTTACTTTAACAGAGTTTAGAAAGTCAGTCTTGTTGCCCAGTACAGACAGGGGACTCTAAAAGCAAGTACAGTTTGGAAGAGGAAGGAAGGACACAAGAGTTGATATTATTCTTTCAGTTTAAAACCTTTGAAAATGTTCTTGTGTGGGGAAAGCGTGAATTCTGCAAAGCGTGCAATAGGCTGTGTACCAGATAACAGGATTAACCCAGGATTTCAGCTTTGGCTTTCTACCAGATACAAAAGCTTCAAATCCTGTGAAAGATGGCAAAGAATGACCTGTCCCTTCCCTGTAGGAATGAAGGGAGCGGAGTAACATGCTAGAGCTTTCTCCTGAAGAAATATTGCTTCAATGCTGAATAGATTACTAGATTCATAGATCTTTGAGGTGGGAGGAGACCTTATAATCACTTCATCTGTGAGGTGAGTATGCTTATTATACTGCAGACAACAGCAATTCACTTGGGAATGCTCCCATCATTCCAGGCAGCATCGGCCTCTGCAAGGGTGGAGGTGAGAGGGACAGAGTCACCATCTCATGACAGTCACGTACCCAGGAGTGAAGGCACAATAGAAGGGCAGCACCTGAGTAAAGGCCCCTTTTCATTCTTTACATCATTGGGTGCTCAAGACATAGTCTCCCGTTAGCTAATGCCTAGATTTTAGAAAGAGAAGTAATACTTCCATAAGCAAAGAACATGGTAGAACACGTCATTCCTCCATGGAGGAACGACACTCCCTAAATTTTCCATCATTGTGAGAACTTTGTATTTCCTTATTGTTTGGTTTTGTCTACCTTCACCTACTAGCTTCCAAAATGTGTCTCAGTCACTTGGACATTATACTAGAAGACAGGTAAGAGTGAGTGCCTTCAAAGTGGTGTGACACAGAGGTGTAATTCTAACTCCTAGTCTTAATTTTACTACTTTTTGCTTGTCCAAAAGAAAAATAGGTACACTGAAAACAACCTACAACAGTGTTTTGTCCATGCTTTATATAGGTATGGCAGCCTTCCACTTCTCAAATTTCCAGGCTTCATTGATGTTGACAACTGGAATAAAAGCCACTCTTCCAAACTCAGACTTTTTTTTGCCTGACATCCAACATCATGTAATCTTTATTGTATTAACATATTACAATTAAGTAGTCTTCCTTGCTTGTATTAGGTACTCCAGATCCATGAGACACTTTCTTGCCAATTACTTCATGAGCATCGTGCTGCTCTATTTTATTTGTTTGTTTTCAGTTTGGTAATTACTACAATAAAGGGTCAAATACAGCTGTTAATGGTATAAACATTTTCTATTTCTATGCATATTTTAAGTGAGCTGTGCAATGTAACAGTGATTGCCAATGGACCATTTCCACGCTGGGAACTAACGAAGAACATTTAATCACTTAAATCCTACTTAGAAAGCTTAAGTGTGAAAACTCTGTTGGATCATTTGTATAAGAAAAAATTTTAGTTACAGAGGCTAGCTTCTTAACATGTTGTGAAATAGCCATAAATTTCTTACTGCATATTTATGTGTCCTCTGAGGCTGATAAATGTTACGGGAAAGGAGAGGAAGCCTGGTGGTATCTGAGCAATGCTATCAAAAGGTATTATTATCCTTGCAAACGGCACATGTTTCAAGTACTCTAGGGGTTGCTTCTGGAGCAATATATTTGATTCTCTTGCGTAGAAAAAAAATATAATACTTCAAGCTGCTAAGTGCCTAAAATTGAAGCTTTAGTGTAATAGGAAGTATCTGCATTTTAGGTGCAGTTTAATTAGCAGACTGGACTCAAATGAAACAAAACAAAACCAAAAAACCACTAACCCACTGGAGGAAATCAGACCACTTCATTTGATACAAAGTATTTTCTTTCTGGTTGATATGCTTTAAGAGAAAGTTTGGCTAAAGTTAATCAAAAAGAAAAGAATGGGGAGGGATGGAGAAAAAACTCCCTTCAGTAAGATCACATACATTTTGGTTTTCAAAGAAAAATCAATTCAGATTTTTTTTTCCCTTCTAGGTTTTTCTCATTTTGGCAAGGGAGAAGTCGGAAGAATTAAACTGTTATAGTTCTGATCAAGCCAAAGCTACATGATGTTCTGATTTCTATCTTGAGCACCTGTCAAAAACTGTTCATCCTTATAGTGCATAGTAATTATTCCACACCTCTGTAGCACACTGGGATCCAGGATTTCTCTCAGCAGCCAAGGGGCTTCTGCCTGCCTCAAGCAGCAGTTTGTTGGAGTGGGCTCCCCAGCTCATTCGGCAGCAGGATGGGCAGTGCTGGGTTTTGCATAATGAGCGTTTCAGAACAGCAGGTTACCTCGAGCATGGTGTTTTCCAGGCTTTTCAGGTTTCTCAGCCGTATGTAAGTAAGGGCTTGTTTTCCCCATCCCTGGCCCAGTCCCAGACCATCAGCACCTTCAGGGTGGGGAGTACAGTGTCTGTGCCAGGGTAGGGCACAGTAGAGGGCCCACTGCTCTGCCTCACTCTCTTCTGACATCTGTCTGCACTCACCCTGAATACTGTTTTATTTTCTGGAAATACTGTGTACTTGACTGTGATGACAAGACAGACATGGCCATACTTACCTGAGACAGTCTGGTTTCTGCCCTGTGTACCACCATGTCATGAGCATGCAAAGGCTCTGATTCAGTTACTTGAGGAGAAGGTCTTAACCTTCAATTCATAAAGCAGCAAACCAGGAAATAGCTGTTTTCTTGCCCTTCAGATAAAAGCTTTTACAACATTTGTAACTTTTTAAAGCAATTATTAGTGTTGTGAGTCCTGCTAAAAACAACCAAACGTTAAGCATTATCCCTTTCACATCCCTTTCTGTTTGCCAATTCTCTACACATACACTATACACCTAATATTTATGATGAGGAAATTCAGAACCTGAGGGGAAAAAAAAAAAAATTGGAGTAAAATAAAAAGGTAGTGTAGCCCAGTATTAAGTATCTGATATAACCCTGCCAAGTGCCTCATTCTGGGTCTACGAGATTTCAATCATTTCAATTTTGGTACCCTTTTGAAGTTAGACTGATCACTGCATCAGATTCTGTGTCACTTCTGTGAGTTTACTAAATATGTACCAGGATAAGCTGATCAAATTTGTTCCCACGGACAACATAGGACAAGATGAAAACAGCAAGATATTTAAGTGTGGAAGGATTAAGCATTAATCCTCCACAGCTCATAGGTGCCCCTACAAATACCTCCTATTTGATACAATAAAGATTTAAAGATCCCAATAAGCAGCATTACAAATGGAGAGTGGAAGAAAGGCTATCTGGATTCAAACGGATAAAATGTTCCACTACAAATGACAATGCACATCTGTTGCAATAATTTGTGTCAATCAAATCATCCTAAAGACAGCAGTCAATACCAAATAAGATACTGTAGTCAATGGACCATAGTTATTTCTGCTGTTGTTCCACTGAGGTTAATGGGGTTGGAAGGGGAATGGGCTTAGCCTTGTATAAATAAAACATAATAGGAAAACAGTATGCTGTCTGGAAAATAAATGGAGGAAATAGTGGGAAAATGTTAATCTAACACATCCAGGGTTCCAATTTCTCCTTTGCTATCTGCACTATCTAATGAACACCTGCATGAAGTTTTCACTGGTTTTCAGGAAAACAGAATCCTATTTCAGGGCAGCCCACAGGTCTGAGCATTACTACAGCTCTAAAAGGCTCTTCTCAAGCTCATTAATTTCCCTTGATCTCACCGTCCGCTCTTGACTTAATAGATTCCTCTTTCCTTCTCTAAAAGAGAATGGTGACCCAGGGAAACATTACTCTTTAATGTACCCTGTGGCTTAGTTTTTTCAGGCATTTCCTGGTCTCCCAAGGAAAATATTTCCCATAGACCTTTTACTCATACAACAATAACATATTCCCTTATGAGCTCTGAATCATCACCCTTTAAGTATACATTTTCTGATCCCTTTGTTCTGCTTTCCCATAGACTGATGAAGACACTGTAATTCCAAAGTTTGCCTTCTTTTATTTTTAGTAATGTATTTCAATAGGCTCACCTAAAATTTGATGGTTTTCCTTCCATCTTGTTTTCTGTCACCCTATCTAATACAATCACTTCTCTTGTATCCTGTGGCATTGCTCTTTTAAATAATAACAGAACTAATAGCATTTGTATAACTATATATATACACCTAAGACTCAGAGTTTATGTATCTGTACAGCCCACAGTTATTGTAAGGTTTATTTATTCCCTATTTCTGTATAATTATTGATGTATATATATATATAAATACACACACATGACCAAATAAAATTCGAAAAAGAGTATTATATGCTCAAAATAAATGGTATTCAGGTCTTACAATCTGGAGATTATGCAAACAAGAATATCTAAATTAGCATATTTGACTAGAATCTTAGAAATATATTTTACAAATTTTAATAAAGTATGGGAAAATATACATTAACTTGCTGTAATATTTTGTTAAATTAACAAGGACATTACACCTCTAGAGGACTGCTACAAAAAGCTTCAGTCCCTGCATGTGAAATTCCCAAGATGACTTTTGACTTCAGAGGTATTCAGTTCTACCAAGTTTCTAAAGCCCAAGAGAAAAGGGCGATGTGACAGATATACCATATTTCTGACACTGTGAAGAGTAGTCACCCCAGATAATTGCAGAGGTATAGGATGCAGACATGTACAGCTTAGCTGTCCTCTGGTGACTCTTGTGAGTGAGAGAAGAATACGCATTTCTCTTTTAGAGAGCAATTCATCTGATCTAGTGTGGCTGTCTACCTTATGGTGAGATTGATTTAGCCTTAATTGTTATTGGCTATAGTTCCTAGATGTCTGTTGACTTGAAAGAAATCCATGATGGCCAGTTCAGATTAAATAAAAAAAATTCTAATGCTGAGTTATTATCCCAGCCTGTCTCATACATAGAATTATTTTGTAGCACAAATTGGAATTAGAAGCAGCACGGTCTGCCTAGGCAGTGCGGGAAACAAGTCTGATGATTCATTAGGTGGATTTTCTCATCTGAATCAGTTTGACTATATGTTTAGGGAATGTTGTAAGTAGGATGGCATTATTTTCAGTTTAATTTTAATTATAGATGCTGAGTACATCGTTCCAAAATCATGGGACAACATTCTTGTAGAAGCAGTGATTTTAATACCAATGGCTTGATGGAGCTTTGTCAGAGATTAAATTTGAAAAAACTGAATCATTCTCTCCCCTTTATATAGGATGGATAGAACATGGCATCCGTTTCCTGTCCTAAACTATTGTACAGTGTTATTTCACTGTGCAAGTATCCAACAGGCTTTCAGAAGTTAAAAGCTTTGTGAGGTTCAAAAGACTAGGGTCTAAATACTAAGCTTTCTTTAACTGATTCAAGATTTCAGGAAAGTTCATGTCTGATGCTGAAGTTCATGCTATTTTTATTTGGCCTGAGAAATAGAATTCTGAAAAACAACTGCCCCCACCTCTCCGTCCCCTCCCCAGTGACAATTTGGGTCTGAAATCTGAAAACAAACCAATTTACAAAACAGCTTAGTATATTCAAATACTATAAACTTCACTTTGAAAGATTCCAGTTTAAAACAAGGTAAATTTTATAAATCAAGCTGATCTCTGAGATTGTTAAGATAGGTGGGTTGACCTGGATTTCACCTACATTCAGTGGGCACATGAGCTTTCCCTTCTTCAGAATCACTCACATTACATTATGAATGTGAATGATATGTACACAGCAGCTGACAGATGCCTCAGCAACCAACAGTTATAAATCAGTCCTTCATAAATCAAAAATACTAGTTTTTCTTTTAAGGCATTTCTCAGGCTAAAGTTAACTCTGCTGAGGACTTTTGCCATCTTGTACACAGTGAAAAAGGAGTCAAAGGAGCACAATATGCTTTTCTGCATTATCTGTCTTTTTTAGTCCAAGGTTGGTTTGCCCTGTGACACTTTGCAGAAGAAAAGAGAGAAGGAAGAGGTTTGTAAAGCTGTATCTCAGCTCGGTTTTCTGTTCCTACTTTTGTTTCTGAGTTTGCTTTAGTTGTAATCTGTCTTGGCCACACAGCCCCCACCCACTCACGCTGATCTTTTACAAAGGAGCTGCGCAGTACCAGTTTTACATTTGGCATACGATGCACAGCAACACCAGGCACGACCAAGTACCATATACCAGGCAGGCACAGCTAGACCAGTACATTTCTTCACTTGCCATCAATAGATATAGTGCCTACATCAGAAAAAGCCGTGGACTATCTTGAAATTAAGATACAGAGTTAACATTCCTTTCTGTTGAAGTTAAAGGATTTTTTTTTTATTATGGCCTGACAAATGCACAAAGCACTGTGTGCAGAAATAGCACTTTAACAAAAATTACAAAACTTATTTTTTGTTCACTTATGCAATTATTGACTGTTTCTTAAATACACAGTTTAATAGGCTAGTATAAAATTCTTACTGGCTGCAGAAGTAATTTTCTCCAAAATCACATTATTGCTTACTACAATATTACCATGGTTATGTTGCAGTTAAAACTGAGGATTATATGTAATTACTAATTATTCCAACAAACAACTCAAACATACTACATTATCAACCCAAAATTGAGTTGTTTTCAGTGTAGTTCACAAGCACCACTGGTGTGAATTTTGCCTACCTGTGTTTCCATACACCTAAGACATCTCTATTCTGCCAGATGTTACCAAGCAGCTGGGCTGTGATCTGGAGGGATGTGGATAGTATGGGAAACCTCACTCTACTGAAGTTACGAGTGTTCTATAATGGTCTCCCACCAAATGTGTCACTTCCTTCATACTACTCGTGGCAACTTCTTGCCAGAGGAAGATCAGTATTTTGCTGGAAGCAATGAGATTGAGGAGAGGCTCTGATACTGCCATCAGGTTACCTGGACTTCAGCCAGCAGTGGAAATAGACACTAGGGATGGATAGGAGACCTGGCACATGCCAGAGATGCATACATCTCCCCAGTGTCCCTCTTCACTAGCATGGCACTGGGAGAGCTCCAGTCATCAACACTCATGTGCTGAACTCCTGTCCCTCACTGGCTCAGTTCTGCTGAAGTCAGTGATTAACAGCACCAACTAGTAACTCTTGTATGTAATATTACTGTAGGAAACATCAGTTGAAAAAGTGTTAGCCAAACATCTGTAGGACAAGTTTTAGGGACTTCACCCCTGTGTAGTTTGTTCATTTCCAGTCCCCTCTCACAGAATATTGCAGGCTCTGAGCTCTGGCTCCATTCAGTGGAGAGAGTTGCAGTCATCATGGGGACATGCAGGGATGAGCAACAACACCTGCTGCACGGTTGCGTTGTATGGTCTCCTGTAACACCAGAATGACCTTAATTTCTGATCCTCTTTTTAGATACATTTCTGCTAGTGTTTGAGAAAAAACCCTCAGTAATTCATCATTCCCTTATCAACACTTATGGAAAAGAAAACCTTACCATCCTTGGAGAGAACCAGGCTACAGGTATAGAATAATATAAGCTATTTCAGTTTCTCTGTTCTACGTAAGATTTTCTCATCCTTTAAAAAACTGAAGCATCCAAACAACCTACTATATGGGTAGTATGAACTAACTCATGGACTTTCATTACTGATGCATCACCTCTGAAGCACTGTGTCTGTACAATATGGTAAATAAATAGACTCTGTTGTGCATATTTTTTTTTTTTTTTTTTAAATAATTAGGGCAGGGCAAAGCACATGTGATCTGCTTGTGCAAAGAAAATTAAGTTGGTTTGTAAAAGCCTACTCCTTCCCAGTAAGGACTGGAAAGAGCACACTGTTTTTAAAGTTATTTTTTAAGTTAGTGTTACTTTCCTATTTCCCCAGAGGTGCTGATCCAGCCATATGCATTTAACCTGGAGTTTGAGTCACAGGCACAACTTTTAGGGAGAGAGATTTGATCGTACTCCTCCACACATCATGCTTTATAATAAAAGCTGAAATGATCCTGCACTTAGGAAAAGCACTATTTTTTACCTAACCCCAACCAAAACAAGCCTGTTACACAGGAGAAGGTTACAGTTTATTTTGAGCCTGCTTTGTCATTCAAGCTTGGCCTGAGGCTTACCCATGTAACCAGCAGTATTGGCAGTAAGTCATGATGGCAGCTTTTTAGGTTAGAGAGGCTTCACTCAAGTAGCTAAATGCAATCAACATTTTAGAGCCAAAAAAAAACAACAAGGAATGACCCCCTCTTTTTTCTAGGCCGCATTTTCATTTGGTTAATTTATTTTCCTTTTATTTGTTTGCAGACAATGGAAAACTATTTAAACAAAGTCCACCACTGTGATGGGTTATTGATGTTAAAAGGGAAATTGCTTAGCATTTTCTGCAAAAAAAATAAAAAATAAATGACTGAAGGAAAGCACTGAGCTAACTGTATTCTTTCAAAGCTGACACTAACAGCTTTCAAATTTCTTATCATTTTAGGAGTGCTGGGGAGCTCTAATTATTAGCTGTGAGCCAAACACTAATTATTATTTTTTCAACCTCACCCAGTCCTGTGTACTACCTTCCCAGCCAGTGCACAGCTGCACAGCCAGTTTGTGCTCCAGCCATCAGTGGAGATGAGCAGTGTGGCTTCCCCTGCCCCCGCCAGAAGCTAGTGGTCACCGAGGTCTGTCTTACTGAGCAAGATGTTGGTTTTTTGAGGCATGGATACCTCCAAATGCCATACTGACAGTAAAGGGAGTCTAAGAAAGGTGTAGGAAATCTGAAGTGTTTCCAGAGGAAGAACAGCGCATAACTTTAAGTGCTATATGTTTGAACATGCATGATTTATAAATGCTTCATATTGACTTCTAAGCTAAAAATTAGGAAAAGAATGAGTGTATCAGGTTGTCTTGTATTCAGTGTGGAAATCTCTCTTGAAAAGGTGGTGCCCGGCTTATGGTGAGAAATAAATTGAGAAAGGCTGAAGCAGCTAAAATGAGGAACTTGAAGGAATAAAAATTTAACCTCTAACCTGAATAAGTTTCTTAAAAAACAAAAGCTAGTAAACACACAAAAAAACCCAGAAGTTTTTTTAAGGTAATTAAAATATAACTTTCACATAATAGAAGTGTCTCTAAGGAGCTTGAAAAACTACTTTATGAATGTAAATATAGACAGGATATAATTCAAACAATAAAACTTCTTTTGGAAGCAGAGCTTTATGAAATATCTTTCCATCCATTTAATGTGTATCGTTTATATTCTTTCAACAGTTTACATTCTAAATTTAATATATATGAATGTTGCTGTCTTATGCAACCAAGTAAACGCTACAGATTTCAGGGGAGTACTCCAACATGGTATACAACCTTCCAGTATTTGGGCCAATTCTGTATAACATCTCTTCTGCTGACCGCTTGTCCAACGTAGGATGATATTATCATCAACAGGCAGACCAGCAGCCAAACTTCTTTCTCTGCTACCACATCACACACCAGAGATCCAAAGTGCCAGACAACCAGAGGGAGGAACAAGTCAATGCACTCACTCACAGCATTTTGTGTGAAGAAGGGAATGAGCCAGTCAAGGATCCAAGCCTTGGGAGATGGAATCAGCCAGGCAATGAGTCCAATTACATAGTTACAAGAGAGAGAGAGCCTCTCGATCTTGCCCCACCATCCTGGGAACTCCAGAGTTAGAGAGCCCTTTCAATAGCCAGAATCCTCACACAAAACATACAATGTACAGACAAACTTCTCAACCCTACTGCAACTTGGGTCAGTTCTTAAATAAGTGGCTTCTTGCCCAGACTCCAAGTTAAAGTGGAAGGTGGAGGCACCTGGTGGTGATCTTGTAACTAGTTCCCACCCATGGCTGGCCAGACCCTTGGTGAAAACCAATCAGGAGGCTCTTTCTTGCCTGGTTGTGGCCATCATCCATATGACAACCCTCGTTCAGAGCTGGGGGTTAAACCCTGGCACTTCAATACCTTTGTTAATGATTTGGATGAGGGCACTGAGGGCACTCTAACTTTGGAGGTGATATGAAACTGGACAGGAGCGTAAATATGCTTGAGGGTAGGAAATCCCATCAGAGGGATCTGGACAGGTTGAATAGATGGGGTGAGGCCAGTTCTATGAGGTATAACAAGGCCAAGTTCTGGGTCCTTCACTTGAGTCACAACAACCACATGCAACACTACAGGCTTGGGGGCGAGCAGCTGGAAAGGTGCCTAGTAGAAAAGGACCTGGGGGTGTTGGCCAACAACTGGATGAATATGAGCCAGCAGTATGCCCAGGTGGCAAAGAAGGTCAAGAGCATTCTGGCTTATGTCAGAAGTAGTGTGGCAAATAGTGTGGCCACTTCCCTAGGATCAGGGAAATGATCGTCCCCTTGTGTTCAGCAATGGTGATGCCACACCTTGATTACTGTGTCCAGTTTTGAGCCCCTCACTGCAAGAAAGACATTTTGGTGCTGAAGTGGGTCCAGAGGAGGGCAACAGAGATAGTGAATGGTCTAGAGGACAAGCCTTAAAAGGAACAGCTGAGGGAACTGTGGTTGTTTATCCTGGAGAAATGCAGATTCCAGGGAGACATTGCTCTTTACAAGTACCCAAAAGGAGGTTGTAGCGAGGTGGGAGTCAATGGGTTCTCTCATGTAACAAGTGATAGGACAAGAGGAAATGGCCTCCAGTTTCACCAGGGGAAGTCTAGGCTGGATATTATGAAAAATTTCTTTAACAAAAGAGCTATCAAGCAGTGGAACAGGCTACCGAGGGAAGTGGTGGAGTCACCATCCCTGCACGTATTTTAAAAACATGTAGATGTGGCCCTTAGTGACATGGTTTAGTGGTGACCTGGCAGTGCTGGATTAACATCTACACTTCCTGATCTTGAAGGGCTCTTCCAACCAGAACGATTCTATGGTCATCTTATACTAAACTAAAGATTTAAATAAAACAATGGTTTTGCTTCACTTTGTGTGGAGCAGGAACTTAAAGAAGACCAGACTGCCCTAACACATGCTATGCTCATATTAAAGCCCATAGTGTTTTCCTAAGAGCTTTTCAATGTCTTTCTTTTTTTTTTTCTTTGATATTAAATGCAAACTTACTGCTTGTGTCAAGGGAGTTTTTGGTATATAACATCGTGCATGCATTGAAATGTGAAAGCATTTTAGGGAGTCTTTTTTTTCTCTTTAATTATTATATTGTCTGTAAATTATATTTGACTGGAACAGGATAAACAAATGCCATTCTATCACTCTTTCTCCCATTCAAAGGATCCATAAAGAATTTATATATGTTTACATAAACATACATATTAATATGTGTATATAAAATCTACATGTAAATATATTTTATTTCTTCTGGCAAACTACACATTGATAGCAGTTTTGTGTTGACAGCAACCAGACAGGGCTATTTACAGGAGTGTTTCTTGGATTAACTGGAAAAAAAAAACAAATTCTAGGCAATAGCTGCTAAATAACTGAAGATAACTTTAGGACACAATTGCTCATATCTCTACATTTCCAGTACAGAGCAAATACCTGGGATTCTTGAAACATTATAATCATGATAGTACAGCTCTTAACATAAGTTAATTTGCCTTACTTAGAAGATTTATGGCTGAAATGCAGAAGTGTGGAATGATAAAATTGGCAGGTCCCAGAGAGCTCACCTCATCCATCCCTCTGGTCATCTCTAGATACTTCTATAAGTTTTTCTTGAGGCCTTATTGTAATAGAAGTTCCCAAAGTGCCATGGCCACTTTAGCACAGTGAATCACTGCTAGCTGTTTGCTTATATTAGAAGCTACTCCTGATATCTAAAATGGGTCCCATCATTCAAAACTTAGTTTTGTGTATTTCTTACTGTTTTTGCCTTGCACGGTGAAAGTAAATTCTTTCATTCTTCTGTAGCGGAATTTTATGTATTCTATATTCAAACTTTAAACCACACTTCCATCAACCTTCACACATTCATAATGCACAATCCCAGTTCTTCCCAGTGTTTACTCTCCCTAGTAATGTTTTCTCCAACTTGTTCTGCTCTGGCTTGTCTCTGTAGGGCTCAGTTTCCAGGCAAGGCCTCCCCAGTGCCGAGCAGAACATAACTACAAGGACCACAGCGTGTTTCCTACAGGTGGTAGGAAGTCTGGGCTGGTGTTGACATGGCTGTTCCACTTCTAGTTACAGAATTATCTTATTGGCTTGGATATCTCTGACTGTTGCCATGTTGCAGACAAGGCAAAATCCCTTCAGCTTTTTCAAAATCTTTCCATTGATCTGAAAGGAGAAGGGATTTCATACTTGAGATATACAAAGCTTATGACCAGTATCCTTAATTGAACTGATATTCCAGGTCAAGAAATGAAATAAAATAAAACCACCCCTGGGCTCCCACCTCCAGAACCCCAGAAAGGTTTGTACACACTAGTAACACAAAACATACATTAACTTTGAAAGAATTTTTTTAAAAAAATATAACACTTTTAAGCACCTCAGAAGCAAATTTGGCATTGCAATCTTCATTCAGCCTGTCATTGTATCTGTGTCAGAAATTTATGTAAAATCTTTTTCTTTTCCAAGCCTAGCCACAGCGAATCAATGCAATTAAATATTTCTTTCTATTCTTCTGATGCAACGTGGCTCTAGATCTTATTTAGAGCATACTAGCTAAACTCTGAAGGAAATATAAGGTCATTATAGCTATTTCTGTGATGTTTTGTGTGAGGAGTTGACATACTTTATACAAGAGGTAATTTTCACTTCACACTACCCCTGAGAGTTTGATGGGGCCATTATTCATATATTACGAACAAAAAACTGAGGCAGAGATAAACATCAGTGTAGTCAAGTTAATATATCTATTTTCAATTCCCTACTTGAAACACATGAGCTCAGGAAGAACAACACTTTTTAGAACACTTTTCAAACATAACTGACTACATTTGTGGCTGTGAGTGCTCAGTTTTGGAAATCTGTCCCCACGCAGCTCAGGTTGGGCAATCAGAAGATGAGTAATGTGCAGTAATGGCTACTGGTGAAAAATTTGGGTTAAGTGAATTGCTTGGCTACATCAAAAATGCCACTGGTGCAAATATCTGGTTCCTGACAGCATTCAGTTTTGTTGATAATTAAAGCATACTTTCTCTCTCAACTACACGACTTTGGATTTCTTTATCTGTTAAGGCATTAAACATATTTGCAGCACACTCATTTGCAGCATGATCCTAACTCATTTTTCAAGCATTGTTTGCCATCATAGCAGACTAAGCAGGTTCTTAGGGAAAAAAAAATATGCAATGCAGCAAAATCAATGTTGGTTACCCTAATAGGCCTGTATGGGAAAATCTTTCCTCATATGTAAGGAGAAATCTAGCACTGAGATAATCTAATGTTTCTGTCTGTGTGTGGCTCAGAATTATTTCACCCAGTTTTAGGTATCTAAATGAGAACTATTCCACTAAGCTCTACGTTCGTCTTACAGTTGGTGAGAAGTCTGTCTAACCTGTCTCAGCAGTCTCTTCAGGGATGTCAAAATGCTTAATTCTCTCCACACACTATAAAGGCAGAGTTCTTCAAGCTTTGTTGTTTGAACTTAGACACATAGTAATTACATACCCATCGACTCCCAGTTGCTCCATCCGTTTCACTTTCTAATTTCCTCTCTGTCTCCACATTTTCTCTGACCCAGGTGGCCTTGCTCAGATCTTGCCCAAAGCAACTTCTGCCTATAACTTTTTGGTAAAGCTCCCAAGAAACCTGGAAGCCAGCTCCTCAGGTGTCACCCCACTTCACTTTACTCTGACAGCAGAGAGGACTTCAAACACTCTTATCCTGTAAAGCATACACTGGATCTTTATTGCATTTGGTGTTGAAAATGGGTTTGGATCATGTTCTTGGATAATGCACTTCCTGAGACTTCCAGCTCTTTCCAGCTGTTTTTCCACCAACATGGCAAAAATCCTGCCCCTGCAAAGAAAGTAGTCTACAAGACTGTTTTCAGTTCTCACATTATAGGAGTCTTATAGCACGTTTTCTTTTTTTAAAAGCTATTCTTTACGTGGGCATACAAATGTCTTTTCCCCTATTATTGTTTTGTGCAACAGGTTAATATTCTTCTTTTTAATGCCATTAAAAATATGTACCCTTTAGCAGAAAACTGACTTGGCCAATCTTACTTTTCATTTCATAAATCTGTCATCAGCTAAAATTGGGACCAAACAAATTTATGTATTTTACTATAGCAGCTGCAGTTAATAAACGATCATTAGAGGTGAAATACATTTGCTGCAATTATCTATTCATAAGCTGCACTGAGAGAGAAATAGATTCAGAACTGATATAGAATTGATCCAAATAGAAGGTAGGGGGTCATAAGGCATTTCCTGGGGTTATGACATGGGAAAACACGTGCCCTGCGGCCGATGATGGCTGTGGGAGATGCATGACCACAGTCTTCTCTTCCCCATTTGTTCATTAGTCAGCCTGTATCCCTGGGGACGGGAGAGGAAGGGGGGAGAAGTACCCAAACAAACAAAGGAAATTTTGACCCCAGCTGATTATACTATTTAAGGTTTTATAAAGCATTTTGAAACTGTAAGAAGGAAGTTCCTAAGCAAACAAATACTATTGTATTGAAAACTTTGCTAATTCAGTTGATTGGGCTTTGATTATGACCTGAAGCTACCTTGGGAAACTTGACATAAGAAACATGTTTGGTAGAAAGAGTACAAAAGTAAGAAAAGAAATTATATATAAAAATGGATAAAATCTACATGCCTTACTATGAATAAGTGATTCAAAACCTGTAGTTGTTCATTTAGTGCATTTCATGGCTGGGGAGTTAGACCTAAATGATCTTTAAGGTCCCTTCCAATCCAAACCATTCTATGATTCTATTTTGCAGTAAAGAGACACTTACCACAAAACAGAATCTGCTAAAGCTGCTGTGAATCACAGTAAAGCTGAGACACCAGCACATGCAGAAATTCTATAAATTTAAGAGCTTTGCAGAATACAATGTTCACACTATTCAATCATACTTAGAATTGCATCAGTAATAAATATTGTATCCTGCAATTTTTTACAGGAGAAGGCAATGAAGACAGAAGGACAGAGATAAACAACAAAATCAGCTTTTCATTTGAAGGATGCTTTCTAAATTCCTTCATAGTTCTGGTGGAAATTGAAATAAAAGACCACTTCAATAGATCAAAATGCTTTCCTTGGTTTCTTATTACCACAACATGATCTGTGCAACTGTCTCATTAAATCCCTGTAATCCATAATGCTGTAAATAAACAGAATCCTACTGACATTTGCCCTGTTTCACTTGTGGAGGTGATTTTACCCACCTGAGGTTAATACAAGACTATAGTGTTGAATAGGAAATGCCAATGGTTGTGTTGAATGTTTTTTCCAGTTTTATATAACATGTAAATTTCATTATAAATAAAAAAATGAATAAAATAGGCTGATAAAAGCAGTGTAACTGGGAGAATGAACAGGTAAGTATTTTGAGAAAAGAAGTGAAAATATAAAGAGGAAAATAAATCTAGAGGCATTCGACAGATCCTAATAAATCTGTAAAATACCTAAGTAATAAAATCCAGGAGAAAAGGTGTCTCCTTAGTATTTAAAAAAGCAGGAAGACACAAATAATTCTTCCTAATTTTATGTCAAAGATTCACGCGCATGCACACAGATAAATACATATACATAAATATCCTGTAAAGTTTTGCAAAGGATGCTTTACTGGTTACTATAATAATGAAAGCACTAGACATAACTTCATCAAATTAAAAAAAATAAATAATTATTCGTTTAATTATACAGGAATCTGTCATAATTAAAGTAATTTCATTCACTGAGAAGTTTATCTGTAATTTATTTTTTATTTTCCCAAGCATCTTTTTGTAGAAATAGCTGTGATATATTTATTTTCCTCTGAATTATTGTGGAAGAGAGAAAGTATTTGAGAGAGAGCATGTGCTTATTCACTGTATTTTTTGAATAGTTAAAAGAGTGCCTGCAACAGAGGATGTCAGCTCCTTTTAAAAAAGTAAGTCTCTGAATATATCCATCATTTCTGGGGCTTAACCTCTGCAGGTGAACAAAGATCTGTACACAGTTGCAAAAAGTTACATGCTTTTCCAATCCAGAAAAGCCCTACTGTATTATGTGCAATCCACTAAAATTCAAGTAAAAAGTTCATCCACCACCTATGCAACAAACTGTTTAGGATAGTATAAGAATTCCAAATATTCAACATTAAAAGCAGGTATCTCTTGCATTTGTTAAAAGACCATTTTCTGTAGTTACCAGCTGTAGTAAATTCTTTTAAACATACTATTCCAGCCTGGGTAGAACACTTACACTTATTTATAAGAATTGTATGTCTCAAAATACACATACAGAATGTGACAGTAGACCACGACTTTCTTCCAGATGATGTTAAAGGCTCTGGGTATGGACAGAAAACCTGCAGATTCCATTTTTCATTTAACTCACAGATCACAGGGATCAATATCTAATGCAGTGTTTTGAGAAACGGCCAGTCCTGCTGAGGGCTATATGACTAATCAATATCTGAGTTTCTAAGGAAATTTAATATCCCAAGTCAAGCACCTTCTGCAAAAATTCGTTGATAAGTCCTGTTATTTTCCAGAATCAATGTAAATATTTGTAGTCTTCAAAAGAAACTAAGAGGTATTGAGATTTGTTTCAATCTGTAGAAGCTTGAATTTGTTGAGTCATATAATCAGAGGGCCTGAGGTAGGATATGGAAGGTTTCCTGAAAGCCACTGTAACATCTAGAAACCTTACATTAATCATGTTAAATTGTGTTTGAAACAATCTTCAAGATTTATTTCTCTGCTTGTTCTCTGACATTCTACAAAAACATTCTGAAACAAGGTGCTTCTCTAGCCTAAACTATCTTTGAATTTAAAGTCACATATGTTAACTAAGAATTGTTTTATTTAACTACTTTTGTAACATACATTATGAATATAAAGCCACTATATTAGCTCCAAGTTGGGCTGTACATAAACCTTTCAAATTTTATCCTCTTCCTTAAGATGTTAGTGGAAATCTTTGCATGGATTACGGCTTCAGTCTATCCGAAGGAAATCTGCTCCCCAGTATATGCTTAAACAGTTTTAAACTCACTCCACAACCTCTCAGATGCAACTGATCTTACAGAGCTTCCTCTCTGTCTTCTTTTTTCTTCCATTCTAATTTTTGGTCTGGGATCTTAATGCACAGTTACTAAGTATCTCCAAACACATTTTTGTTGTTGTTAAAAAGAAAAAAAAAAAAAAAAAAGTTTTGAAAACTGCTAGAAGTAAATATAGCTCTAATTTGATGGCAATAATGGTTTATGAGCTTTTAGGATTCACACCACAGAAGTAACATTGTAAACATGATCTGTTTAACAAGAGTGCTGGTGAATTTTACTATATATATTCTCTATGTTTCTTGCAGAGGGTCAAAATTTAAGAACAGATCCTATCAGCTTTATTCATGCTAGTGTCATACATAAAACAAAACACTAAGTAAGGAAACAAAATTAAAAACAAAAAGATAAATCAAGATATTTGTTTTTCATTGTCAGTGACATTTTTCAAACGTTGGAATAATAGAACTTTAATTGTGTGTCCAAAATTTCCCCATAAATTGTTGTGACTGTATTATTGATATCTTTCTAGTTTTAAAATCTTTTGTATTTTTAATAAAATAGTTTGAGTGCAGACACAATATACATTTATGGTAAATATAGCCTGTAGACTTACACATCTTTTAGAAAAGCTCTTGGTCTTGACTTGAAAATGAATGGTTATGAAAGCAGATCATTTGAGCAAAATGCCAAGTCTTTCAATTTTTTTCCTAGTTGGTAGTGAATGGTGAACTTATTTTGAAGTGAATTAGTAGCATGATGCCATTACATGGGAATGCACAGCCTGTTAATCATGCTTTGCAAGTCTCAAAGCATTCTCTGTAAAACTATTGTTGAGAATGAAAAATTACTACTCATCTACCTTGAAGGCTTCACAGCTGTAATAAATGTAAAGTATCTGCTACTTCATTTCTAGAGGAATTATTTTGTGCTTCCTGCAATTTGCTCAGAATGAATAAAGTTATAAAGAAATCTGGATAATAATGAATTGCACATTTTAGCTCAGATTGTCCTACTAAATCCTACCACTTCATAAATGACAAATTAAAGAGCTGGAATTGTAAGGAATTGAACAGCCAACAGTTTCCTTCATTCTGTGGGAATGAATCAGTGACTGACAACAAACAAATCTATAATGCCTGTTGAGAAATAATATAGATATTAAACATTTTTGATATGACTTCCCTTTTCAAGGATCAAAGTAACCAATGCAGGATGAACTGTTTAATCACCAGAAATAAAATGCCAGATTTACAGTTCTGTTCTTGAGGTAGAAATTGTTTAACTGGCAGTACATCCAAAAGTTTCTGTAGATTAGTGTTTCTTTCTTGGCTAATTTTTACTATAAAGTTTGGCAAACCATTCAGTTATTTAGGAGGATGTCGGCTCATCTCTGTCCCCAGTATGACATGTTGCTCCCATCAAACTCAAGTTGAATTGAGATCCTGTGTTTAATCGTAGAACCTGAATGACCAAGTGAAATTTATCTTACAAATAAATAAAAATTACTCCCATAGACCTCAGCTTGTCTCATTGACATTTTTCTACTATGTAATTTTTTTCCACCTAATATGTACTGCCACTAGCTTTACAGCATTATTACCAATTAACATGACACTCACAGCATGTCTACCTCTTCAATTCACTGAGTTTCTGAATGAATAATAGTTATAGGTTATAGCTCGCCAAATAGTGAAGAGAATTTTCAAGTATTTGGCTTCAAAGTAGTTGTTTCTTTTGTTTATTCTTAGGCATAAAATATTTTTTTAAAACCATATTTAATTAAAAAGGAAAATATAAAAACTAACAGTTTTCAGCTGAAAATTAAGAATTTTTAATCTAAGAATTTATTTTAAATCAGTCGTGAACTAGTAGCTTCAAGACTGTATTCTCCTGCCTAATAATTTTCAATGAGATGACAACTCCCACAATGTAGTACAGCATTTTCCCCTTACTGAGACACCATTGTTAATACATTTTGCCACAGTGAACAACTCAGAGAAAGGAATGGAGATCTGACACAATTACAGTTCATAAAGCACTATGGTGACACTTCTGAAATAACTCATTTCTTAATCATAAATCACTTTGATTTCCAGCACTGACTGTTCTCATTTAAAGAAAACAAAACAAAACCCTCACATCATAAACCAAAATAACCTAACATTTCCACAGAAATAAAAGATTCTGAAGCTGTTACTCCCTAAAAAGAAACCATTTTCTGCAGACATTTTATGAGTACGCAGAGGTGTACCGTTCTGTTCTTATGTCTTTGGTAATTGAAAATATATCATACACATGTCCATTTTCATCAATTTTGTAAATGGAATTTTCATCACGAAAGAACTTCAATTCATGTATTTATTTTCTATTTTAAATGTGATTTTCTTAAAACATAGAAGTGAAGGTAACATAAACAGTAACACAGCATGCACAGGTGTCAATGGCAGAAATCATTAGTAGCCAAGGCTATGATCAACCAGCCATAACCTTAAATGGTTCTTCTACACCACTTACTAATAAAAAAAAAACATGAGCAGAATTAAAGACTGTCTTAACTGATTGTGAACCAACATGAAGGTTATATTTTTCAGTACAACATTTCATTGCACCACATAATCACCTATTCTATAGCAGATACAGAAAAAGAATTTGGTTAATACACAGAAAAGACAGGAGTGTTGGGATCAGAGAATTGCAATTTTGCCACCTATGCTTGTGTGTTCAATACCCACTTTGTAGGAGGATTCCCCTGGTATTTCATGCTCATCATGCAATTACTGCACCTGGAAAATGGATATAAAAAAGACAATTTCATGCCCATTGTGATTAAATTTTCTAGTTTGAAGCAGGAGGCATAGTGGGAGTCAGTGAGTGGAAAGAAAGCTGAGGAGCTGCTATTTCTTTCAAAAGCAATAGAAGGACACTGGTTGAAAAAGTCAGAGAGGCTGTGGCCAAAGGAGGAAAAAGCTTACACACTTCTAACAGAGTCCTAGGATTGCTGTAATACTGAGATAATAGCCACAAGTGATTTGGAATACAGTGTAATCACAACACCTGCTCATTAAACTCCATTAAACCTTTTGTATTTTATCTATCAATAATGCAAATTACATTTGCTTTTCAAGTAGAACTGCCCTGAGTACACTACTTTGCCTACTTGTCTCTTTTAAACACACATCATCAAAAAAACTAGGTGAAAAAGTCCATAACTGCAATTGTCAAATAAAACCACACTGCAGTTATTTAATTGTTATGTCTGGGCTCAGATACTGTATGAAATTCGTATAGATTATTTGGGCAGGAAAAGAACTGACTAAATTATTGCTGAGTTATTTTTAGTTCTTGACATATTTAATGATATATTGTCAAGATAAGATCAATATAAAATGTCCGTTACATTAACAGCTTATCTTCTGCCAACTTTGAAATAGCAGATGTTAATAAAGAACTTGTAAGAAAGAGCTTCATTTGTGCTACAGTTGACCACAAAAAAACATCTACTTACAAATTTCATACAGTTTCAGCTTACTGTACAAGACAACAACTTTTGAATTACTGAGATTTTCCTGTGAGAACTCTAACCACAAGATACCAAAGGCTTTTGCCTCTTCCTGGCAAAAGAAATCTCACTTGTCTTTTGCACATTGGCTGAGACCACAATAAAAATCAGCTTGTCATTCTCAGCCCTTTAGAAAACACTGTTTCATTTTTCAGGAAATCAGTTTGGAGAATGAATAGGTAATTAAACCATAATCTTACTTTTTTTTCTGGGAGAACACTCTAACTGCTCAGATTTTGCACAGAAGTGACTTCATCACTACCATAACAATTTTCTATGTAAGTGGCATCCACATAACTGTAAGTTCTGGGTTCTTCTCTTAGGGCCTGAAAATCAATGATATGACACGTTTGACTGGGGGTGGGTAGTTCCATCAGATACAGAGTCTTGTTTTAGAGTACTAAAGATGAGAATTTGGAGCTTCCATTTAATTTTTTTTTTCCTTTTAATAGTAATTGTAGGGTGTTTATTGAAGAGCAAAAGTCAGATGCATTGAAAAATGCCACTCCCCTTCACAGAAGTCAGTGGTCAGCATTAGACCACAGATGATGGGATAGGATTACCACTAAGACCAGTTCCAATTTTTATGCTTCAGATCCCAGTTTTTAGGATGGGTTAAACTAGAATAGGGCCTTAACAAGCAAGGTCACAAAGACCACCTTTCCTCAGTGCTAGTAAACTGAAACCATTATTTCTAAGGGGTTCTGAGCTCCAACCATTTCCATGAGAGGACAGAGGGTTGGGAATAATGGAGCGTGGGAAGCAAGAACATCCAAAATTCCCTAGAGTGCTACTTTTGCACTATTTTTGTTTGTTTTTCAGAGCAAAACAGCTTTGGAATATGTCAGCTTGTTTCAGGTCCAGAATTCACAGTATTTTGCAAACTCTCCAGCTTGGAAGATCTCAGAAACATCAGGCCTGATCCCTTTCTCATGACATCAGCTTTGCTGATACACTCATGGCCTCTCTCTGAACAACACTTTTTTTTTCAGAAGAATGATGAAGAGGTGATTCAAGTAGATGTTTTAGATAAAAATCTTGACTTCTGAATAACATCAGACTTATTATATTTTCTTAAGGGCAGATACATATTTCAGCAAGAGCAATTAATAATTTTTGACCAACACAAAGCATACCTGTAAAATGAAGAACAAAACACATCACAAATATGTTTGCAGATCTGAAAATATTTACTTTTGGATGCTTCTTCCATTCACAGCAAAAGCTGTTTACATTAAATGGTACTTTACAGATTTGCAAACTTTTCTTTTTTTTTTACTAGCCTCTCCACCCATAATACTTTTTGCATACTGAAACTGAACAAGGACAGAAGTGTGCTTCACTGGACATAGGATCAATACTGGTCTTCCTATAATTCTTGTTCAGTTGGAAAATGCCACTTTCAGCTCTGTGAATTTCAAAGTGTAGGACATTGAAGGAAAGCTACTCAGAGCCAGCCTGTTCCAAAGCTCACCAAAATCACCGGAAAGAGGTTTTCACTCAGGCCCTTTTATTCACCTAATGCTAACACAAGCATAATCCCATTGATTTTTAAGGAGCTGTTGAAATGTTTAAAATTAGGTTTGTGCTTACTCAGTTGAGGCCTATGATGGCAGAACACATATACTGGAAGGAATTTTTCCATTAACATCAAACATTTTTTTGCATCCCCCCCTCTATAAAAAGGAAAGGAAGAAAAGAATTGAGTAACGCTTAGTCTGACTTTCCTCCTGTGGTTTACTGTGTTTTTCAGAGACATTCCAGAAATGTATTCCAGATGTTTTCAAATCCTTGTAACTTATTTTCCATACTATATATAACTTTTTTTCTACCCTATCTGTTCTCTGTCTCCCTTTCTTTGACTGGCTGCTGTCTCCTATCTTTTGTCTCCCTATCTTTTTCTCTTCATTGCTTTAATTTATTTTTTTTTAACTCCAAGTTCCAGATGAGTTCATTTGTATTCTTTTAGAGGTCCTATTTAGAAACATGCATTATCTGCTAGAAGATATGTTTCACACACTAATATGTTTTCATTTGTGAAGTCCTTCATTAAATAATAATATTTAGTTGCAATGTCTGGATTTTAACAGTTGTGAAGGATATCAACTCTCAAAACAATAAATAGCCCTTTGAATATTAAATTGTCATTGCATTTAGGCACACGTGCTTTCTGATAAAATACAAATTATAGTTTTATACAGTAATTGCAATTAAAAGTGTCTAAGAGTCTGTCTCTTTTGTCTAGCTCATTATAAGTCAGTCACTTAATAATTCTTTCCATAGAGATTGCTTCAGCTTTATTTAGAAATTTTGTTGTTGGGAATGTTGCTGTCATGAAACAGAAAGTGGTTGTCAAGCCCAGAGAAGGAAAAAGTAATTTTAATGAAGCCCAGGATATTTTTCCAATCTTTCAGATGAACTTGGTCAACATTCCTTTCTCCACATGAACTAAACATGAAATTTCACCCTTCTCCTCAGGAGCTGCTGCTTGGCAATGATGTTTATTCACTCCTTCCTGAGGTTACAATTCTGCTCCTCAGAGCTGATGGGAAACTGCCACTCTCCAGTATTATTGCTGGAAGAAAACCGTATGGGAATGGGACAGAGCTCCACTGGGGGTTCCAGATGCTCACTGAGAAGAAACAGATTTTTCACAGCCTCGGAGTACCTACTCAGGACTTGTTAAAACTCTCTTTATTTAGGGTGGTGATATTTTTTCTTGGTTGACTAAGTAAAAATAGCTCACAGCAGTACTTGCAACAATATCTGAGCTCCCTTTTTATTTAAAAGGCAGAGAGCCAAACCTAATACGGTGTAAATCAAAGCACCATTGACT
This sequence comes from Merops nubicus, assembly GCF_000691845.1. Taxonomy (NCBI): domain Eukaryota; kingdom Metazoa; phylum Chordata; class Aves; order Coraciiformes; family Meropidae; genus Merops; species Merops nubicus. The sequence continues at coordinate 33,206 of NW_008610051.1, forward strand.
TACAACAGCCAGGGATCCTGCCTATCAGATTCTAACAAATGCAGATGGAAAATGTTCATCATAGGCATATTTTTAAAAGCTTTTTAAAAAAATAGAAGTAATCACATCATCAAGCTTTTTCCTGCAATGGAGAGCTGCCTGAATGCAGATCTAAGTAGTACTCCAAATCACGTGGTTCATTAGTGAGGAGTACTGGCTTTTTGGAAGGCAGAGGACTTTTTGCCATTGTTTACTATGTGCTTATTCTGTCAGAGAGAAAAATTATTCTGATAATTTCTGAATTTCCACTAAGTTTGAGGGGTTTGGGGATCTGAGATTTAATTATTATTAGTTATTTTATTGCAATAACTCATGAAGGGCTCATCTGAGAGCAGTTCTGTAGTACTCTGGAGAGTAGCTCCACTGTGGTAGTTCTTGTATGCACATGGAGTGCTGTGTTCCTAAGAATTTCAAATCAACTAAAAAAAAAAAAAAAAACAACAACAAAACAAACAAACAAAACAAAACCAAAAAACAAACACGGAAAACCAACAAAACCAAACAACCCCACAAAACCAGCAACAACAACAAAAAAATCGTGTCCTTCTCCCAGCCTTAAAGAAATATTTCCCACATTTTACAGACGAAAAACTTGGATAAAATCATTTGCTAAGAGAAGACTACGGGAGAACTGTAGATTCTGTGAGTTTTATCTGGCTCTGTGATAATGAAAATTCCTTTATCTTCTAATTTAACCCCTTGTCTTTTTTCACCATCCAGGAGGGAATGTTTGATTATAAAATGAATCATTTGTGAGCAGTGTCAAAACAGAATAGCTTTGCCATGGCTTGTCTGAGGCGTAGTAAATACTATTCTGGAAGGACTAGCAAACCACTCTGGAAGTGTGCCACCGTTATGAGTTTACTTCTGAAATAAAGAAACAAGTTGTCTTTGTTCTAGGATTGAAATGTTCAAACATCAGAGCCAACATTTGTAATGTTTGGAATTAGAGAGAAGAGAAAGGAGGGAAGGGAAGAAGAGCTTTATTTTACAAATTCCGTTCAAAGGGAGAGTTACAGAAAACAACAAAAAAGGGTGCTTAGGTGGTAGACAGGATGTACCGTGAATAACAATGTATCCTGTGGATATTTACTACCAAATGATTAACTGAAAGGAAAGTGGGAGTCACTACAGCAAGCAATTCCCATCCGATTTCTTAACATGTAAATCAGGAGCACAGAAAGGCCATTTATGGGAGTCTCACCGAAACAATGGGCTTCCCGGTGCCAAGTGGTGACATCACGCTTCACAAAGGAGAAGGAAGAGGGCTGTAAGTGCAGGCTCACTTGCCAAGAGCTTTGTTTTGTTTCCACAGAAGGGGAAAAAAAAAAAGGACTAAAAAAAAAAAGGCAAAGCAGCAATTTTTCTCAAGCATATAACATTACACAGAGAAGGAAAAAAAAAAAATACAACAAAACAAAACACCCCCCCCAACAACTTTCAAAGAAGTTACCATGTGACTAATGGAATGTACTTTGCAGCTCTTGACTGTGACTTGAATAGCATTTGTGAAAAATCAAAACTAATTTTACATTTATGGTATCCAAGCAAAGTAAAAGCAAACACATGCACACATATGCACAAACACATCCAAAGAGATGGACTACTTAAGACATTCTTTTTGTGGAACTTTTCCAAACTGTAATGCTAACTCTGGTTCTTTTTTGGACACAACTAAGTTTTGAAACATTATTCCTCTTGAAGTAAGCTGATTTGCAAATACATGAAAAAAATTACTATTTATGTCTTCTACGAAGCCTAGAAGTGTTAATTTATCCTATAAAGCTCAATGTTTTGAAGAAATCATCTATTAACAGCATTTATCTCTTAATTAGATTTGGAACTTCATCGTTTTTAACCTTGGGAATCTCAGAAAATTGACTTTTTGGTTTGTTTTTTTTTTTCCTTCTGATTTTACATATAGTACAAATAAACTATTGGAACAGATAGAAAGAACCGGAAACTTTCAAGTCTTCTTATTCACAGAATTTTTTTTTTTAAAAAAGATTTTGCTCTTAAATTTACAACAGCCAGCACTTCTCTCCTCCTTTTCTGTTACATGGTATCTTATGTAATGTTATATCTCTAGTAGGGAATCCCAGAGTAATGGTTTTCCATGCCATATACACGACACTTAAGACTGTATATTGTACTGATAACAGTTTTTGTAGGGAGGGAACATACATACTTTTCCTAAAAATATACATTGGGTACCACATAGTTTTAAAAAGCCTGATTCCATTTATGACTTGAGGAGTGCTGACAATACAGATATAGCAAGGCCCCCTTATATCTCAACCATTAAAGCATTATAAAGACCTTCACTGTATTTGCTGTGGCTCTGTTCCCAGACAGAGCCTGGGGTGAAAAGAGTAAAAACTAAATTAAACACACACAAAAGCATATCAGAATGTTTCACAGTGAGATTTTTTTTAGTGTGCATTAACAGAAAATGAAAGTACTGACTTTAAAAAAAAAAAAAAAAAAAAGAAACAAAACCAAAACAACAAAACCCCTTATGCTGTATTCACTTATTATTTTGCTTCTGTGATGTTCATTCCACGGTTAAGGTCAGGAAACACTATGAGATAGATTGAGAACTGTGTCTTTTAGAGATTTTTGTAAAAGCTGGCTTTTGTTCAAAGATTCCTCCAGATAAAGAAAGCTGATACTCAAGGAGAGATCGAAAACTACACTTAATGAGCAACATTTTTGGAGTTTATATGTCTTCACCGTGTAGAGAAACACATCCAAAATCATCTTCCTGATACACTTTGGAGCTTGAGAGGCTATTGTTGCTCACATATCTTTAGGTACCTCCATTTCTGCTACTACTTTTACACAGAAGTCTTAAAGACTTGGTGGAGTAAGAATGAACTGTATTCCTGCAATCATTGATTTGCTAGATGTGCTTAATACATGGCTAAAATGCAAAGACACCACCAAGTATGATTAAGAGGACTTCAGAAGGAGCCTGTGCTACCTACTTAAATGGACTTTGGCTGCAGATTAAAGTACCTAGGACAAACATGCATAATAACTGAGCCTGTATTGCCCACATTTCAGGAGAAACCCCCACCTACCAGGCTAGGAGAAATGAAAGATCTCCTAAACATCTGCCCTCCTGTAGAACCTCAGTCGTGTAGCAAGGAGAGGACAGTCATGGTGGAGCATGATGTTGTAGCCTGGTGGTTAGACCTATCAGCAGG
>NW_008610051.1:36484-57301 GCF_000691845.1 Merops nubicus
TTGATGTCTGCTCAAGGGACAATTCCTTTAGTAGACAGATGTTAAGAAGAGAAAACACAGCTACCAGCAGCCAGTCTACAACTCTTCAGTTAAGAAATTAAACACCAGCACTGTTACCATCATTTTTTTTGGTCCTAAAGATTATGGATGTGATTAATCATCGTTCTGAGAGAGTACCAAAGGCCTTGATCTTATCACAGTGATAAAAAAATATACATCTATATTTATGAAAATCCATTGCTAACTAAAAAAACTCTATTATAATTACCTGAAGAGTCTTCCATATTCCATACTTCCCTCAGCATGCTTTTTTTTTTTTTTTTTTTTTATAGATATAAAATTTTGTGTTTTTCAGATAAGTAATAAACCAGTGAATAGTTTGTAGAAGACCTGGTAGAACACTCAGTAAAGTGGTGGTGAGGAGGTACACATCAATAGAGTTTAAAATGCTTGGCTGCCAAACAAACTGCATTAACTAGAACTAAGGATGAAGATAGGATATGGAGGGGGGCAGGGAATAAAGGTCTTAAGAACTGCAAGAAAAACCCTATCATCAGATTGAAGGAACCTCTTCATAAATGAATGGAGTTTACATTAAAGGCATTATGGTGATCATCTTTAGATCTTACAGAAAATACATTAAAGCAATTAATCGTTTTCAAAAATGAATTTTTATAGTAGTCTCAAGCAAACAACACAACAAACGAAATAGCCCAGGCTCAGATTGCTACACTGCAAAAGTGTCTAGTAGGAGCAACATAAACCTAGATTTTATTTTATGAAAAATCAGCACAAAAGTGTAAATAGAAAAACCACCTGCAATTTACCCACAATTATTTTTTTCTGAATTTTACTCCAAAATTCCACAGAAACATCCTGAATACAGAAGTCTATTTCATTAAACATGACACAGCTGAAATTTTAATGTCTGACGGAAAACTACAATGTAGCTGAGTTTAAGCAGTTTGCAGGGAAGCAGGGGCTTTGGTATATCACCTCAAGTCACCACTGTGCCCACTCTAATGATTTATTAGAAAATAGTGTTAATCAAATGTCTTGTCAAAAGAGATAAAATCAAACTCAGAGACATATTTAGTGATGTTAAATTAGGGAACAGCACCAATGAATCCAGAATTGAGACCTGCTGGTATTTTATTCAGTGTCTATCTGGAAAAATAGCAATAAAAAAATCTTAGAATTCATGTCACATCCTCTGGAGACTTTCAGATTTATGAAAAGACAAAACTAAACAATGTAAAGTGATCCATTTAATGAGGGGTACTAGGAGTCAGTCACCCAGGGGAAGTAATAACATGCACGTCTCCAGTGCAGCACAGTAATATTTTAAACAACAGTACTATCCTAAGATGCCTCCAGTCACGTGAAAGTATCACATCAGACATATAAAATGAGCAGACAGCTGACAGCCTTATCCATATCTTTAAGAAAAGAGAGATAAAAAAAGTCTGATTTTGAGTTATTTTGTTGCGCCTTGGGTTCCCCCTCCCACATCCAAAGAACTTCTCAGACGGCAACAATAGCAGATTGAGATGGTTGAGCATCAGAGCATGATACAGCCAGAACCAATGGATTTGTCATTGTCTGATAACAGTAGTCTTGAAAGAAGACAGGCCTATAAAATAACACTGTGAACCTTAAGAGTATGTGTACATTTCAGATAAATTAGTGATAAGTGTATATGTGTTTATGTGTACTAATTTTTTTTTTTATCTTGTTCATAATTATTATTATTAATTGAAAAAAAGAAGATACAGTCAGCTATATCTGTAAGAGGTTCTGGGAAATGACATTTAATACTCGTTGCTATAACATGTAGAGACTTATGTTATGCAATGTAGAGCAGTTAAAATTTACACATTGAATATAACAAACCCTTGTCAGGTTCCTTGACTGTGAATGATTTTTGAATAACAAAATGTGGGTGAGAGAATTCCCAATCTGAACTTGCTGTGATATTTCAAGTTCCCATGTATAATCTCCCACCATCTTTATTCATGAAAGAACTGGCATTTTTGGAAACAGGTCTCATGGGTGACTGGAAGGTTTGAATTAAAGCTAGAGTAAAAACTCCACAGTCTGTGTACACACAAAACCATTTTCACTTGAGAACTTTGTAATATGTGAGCATCAAGGTAAGTAGGATAGCCCACTGTGTAGGTTAAGTACATTTGCACCTTGTATATCCAGTACACCGCCGTTATGGAGTATTCCTAATGCTTACTGTCTGCGTTTAAATTTCTCTAGGGATAGAGTTTTCAATCCATTTGTCCTTCCCTGTGTATTACCTTTAAATAATAACACTATTTCTGTATGAAATCTCTGTAGAAATGATGAAACTGAAATTGATTTACCTGAATGTTAACTATATTGGATATTGATTTCACAGTTACCCTTCAATGTAGAGGGTATAAAAGCTCATTTCTGAATTCAGTGAGCACCAATATGTCCAAATACTTGACCAAAATGTTCAGTGGAGGATCAAATCCCAAATGTCTTTTAACACTATTGAAGTTTTGTCATTCGTTGTACTACTTCCATTTGCATTAAGTTGAATTGAAATAAATTCTTCTTTTGATTTTGGAGGTTGTTTTCTGTTGGTGTTACTGGCTCATTAAGAAACCACGGCACACAATGGATGGGATTAGCAGAAAGCTAATGCATTTTCTGTCAAACAAAGAAAAAATAAGATGTTCAATATTTAGACATAGCAAAGTTATTTGGTTGCACACTTGGTAGGAGGACAGTAGAAATAAAGACAGACAGACAGCCACAGAGTCATTGTAATTTGAGATATTCCTAGACATTTGCTAGGAAAGCTGTAAACAAGATACAGTGTTCTGCCATGTTAGAAGCAGCATTTTAAAGACTCTTATGACATATCTCAGTGATTTAACATAGTTGGATTAAGTTAGCAAATTAAAGCAGACACAAGTGTAGAAAAGGGAATATTAAAAATTTACATCTTGGAGTATTTATCCACACACAGTGTTTTCAGTAACTTTAAATAACTACTTTGGCAGTTACTCTTTTGCTGACATGTGGGGTATTTGAAACTCATCTACTGAATGCTGTGTGTTATGTATAATTCTACTTACCAAAAATACCACCAACTAGCTGTCATATAAGTTTCTGAAAAGCCATAATAAATCTCTACTATCTGTTTTCATATGAACTTTGGGCTGAATTACAAGCTACACATTATTTTTCTCTCTGTGGCCTCACTAATACTCTTTGTTCAGAATCTAAGAGGTGGTGACTTTGAACACCCATGTGGGTTGCAAGTTTGCTGACATTGCTGCTTGTGAACCTCCTCATGATGGGTGCAATACTGTAGCACTATCAAATGTCGCTCAGTCTGAACTTAAAGTGTGCTGCATACTCATGGAAATGGTTACCGACTCACTATATCAGGTGTGGGTGAAACATATAGGTAACTTAAGAACAGTATATGCTGTGGTGAAAATGCAGCATTTGAAATCTATTATTATTGAACTTACTGTATATTACATAGACTTAACAATATAGTATATAACATATAATTATTCGTGTTTCAATGACAAAGAAATGACTAGAAAAAGTGGAAAAGTGACAAAAAAAAAAAGTTAGAAAGTGAACAAAGTCACCCAGGAAACCCAGGTCTAGGGATAAGACCTTCATTTTCTGAATCTTTTCCTCAATACATTATTGACCAGACTGGTAAGTTTAAATGGTCAGTTCCATGTGAAATCTGAAATCCAGCTATATTTGCGTAAATGTTGACTGTATCACAGGCATCAAAAATTCTTCAAAAAGATTGTGTATCTCTTATCGTAGTCCCTGAGGCACTTTGCTGAACATCAAGACACATGGGAACAACACTATAATTCACACTTAGGTGGTGACATGTGGTTACAGAAAGACCTAATTCATGATACCACTAGTTCCTGATGAAAATAAAGATTAAATTAATAGTTCAGTGCTAAACTATTTTGCCTCTTTCTGCTTCTATGGAAAGCTTTTGGCTGCCCTAATTCCTCTCAAGGATGAGCAACGTCAAGATTAATTAGGATCTTCAAAACCACAACTTATGTGTTGGTGTTAAATGTGTAACACGGGACAGCTGCTGCTCCTGGCCCATAATCCTCTCATCAAATGAACTTGTCCAGCAAGTTCAAGGAGATAAAAACACATAGTATATTAGTTTCTGTTTAAATAAAATTGAACTTCGAGTCCATTGCTGCCTCTAAAGAAACAAGTTATAGTTTCAGCAAACCTGAGTCTAATATCTTTCCTGAAGGGTAAACATGTATTAACAAACGTCTCTCAAAGAATAAATGGAGTGAATTAACCCCAAGCGTTGATGAGTTCTGCTACAGGTTGTGATCCAAGTTCCTCAAAGGCTATTTGAGGAATCGTTTTTGATTTCCTGTCATATTAAAAGAAATAAAAGTCTACACTCTGTATTGCTTTTTCTTTAGGTAAACACATTTTTATTCTGCCATAAAGAAATCTCTTCCTGCCATTTTTCCCTGCTGTGAACAGAGCAGCCTATCAAAAAAATAAAACTTTAAAGGTCACTTTGGAAGCAGGATGTATATTACAGTTTCAGATACAAGTCTCAAAGACCTGAGAAGTGCTTAATTCAGATTCAGAAAAGCTAAAGCAACCTGAGAGGAACTTCAGTTTGTTGACATTAAATTTTTCTTCAACCTTCCAAATGATTATCTGAAGGATTTCTTTTGCAGTGTAAAATACATAAGTATGCCTATATCAGGCCAATTAAGTTTTGCCAACAGAGCAAGGCTGCTTCGGTTTTCAAATGTGAGGGGAGATTTTATAAGTTACTTTTAAGAAAAGAAAGAAAATCATTCCACGTGGTAAAACATACAAAGTTTATATTTCCCTGCACTTTATGAGTAAATATGATCTTTGATACTTTGAGGTACAGTGATTTTTTTCAAGCAGTTTATTTTGTATAGATGGAAGGACTACACAGATTGATAGGTGAATTTATATGTTTTTCATTTAATCTCTGAAGTGTGTGTGATTTTTGTAGTTTACCTGAATTAGGGCCAAAGTAAAGAGCTCAAAGTTGTGACAGCCTCCAGCTCAGGGGACTGATTATCTTTACCTCTGAGCCCATTCTGGCTATAAGGTAGGCATGGCCCCATGCATTTTTTTCATTCATTGCTGAAGCACCAAGCTATAATAAACTTCAGGCTTCTGTCCTGGTTGAAACTGTTGTGATATTCTCCCATAGAAAGCGACAGTAAAGTAATAAAGTCCCTGTAGGACTAATGGTGCAGTTGAAGCAATAGTAAGTTTTTGCTGTACTTTCTATCCACTGTGTTAAGGAACAGGAGCTGCTGAATGATGAATCACTTTAATTCTCATCTAATCTCTTTTTTTCTGGCATGGCCCATTTCTAATGGTGTGAAAGGGTTTCCACAGTGTTGGTGTGGTGCATCATAGAAATCATACACAAAGTTTTTCTCTGATCCTGTTCCATGTTAAATAGCTCACAGAGGTGTCATTACTACACTGTTGCTGGAAACAAGAGGGAGAGGATCAGACTTTGAAGAGATCAGTAAAAATAAACAGGGCATAGAGTACTGTGCGGGAATGACAGAAGAGCTGAGTATCAGAGTACTTACTTAGCTTTTATTTGCTTCAATACTCAGTTGCCGGTTTTAATTTTATCTTCTTCTGTAACCTCATCTCAAGTACATAAAAAAAATGCACAGTTAAAAAAGTTCATAAATTAAAAAACAAAACAAAACAAAACAACCCTACATTTATCAACAGTGTTGGTAGTACACAGCTAAAGGAAATGTGATTCCATAGACTAGTGGTTAGCAAAACTAAATAAAACCAGGGTTTATTAGGTCATCGTTCCTAAGATTACTGCTGTCTGTAGAACTCCCTGCTCCTAATGTGATTTCAGAGAAGCTCAGGCAAACAGTGAGATGTATCTGTCCAAAACCTGGAATATGGGACCAGACTAAAAACCTATCAGTGTTTTTCTCTGTGTCCAATTATTTAGGTTCGACAGTGTCCACAATACTTGAGAGTCAAAACTAATTAAGGATTCAGGTCCTTGGAAAGAGAATTTACTGCTATTTTACAGTGATTCCAATTTGTTCTTGGTGTGTCTCAGCCTAGCACCTTTTACCTGACTGAGATTAATGAACTGGTGTCTATGGGTGTCCCTCCATTGGCTTTTCAATTCAAATGCCATGCAACCTTGTTAAAGCAAATCTCCCCTATCTCCTCCAGTCTCACTTTGGTACACTTTCAGATATGTCTGCAGTCATTTATTTCACAGAACTACGTCAACTGGACAGAAAATATCACACTTTCAAGTGGAAGAGGCAGGGAGGGGGATGGAAGTACCAGAGTTAACTAGCAAAATGCCTTAAAAGTAATAAAATTTCCTTACTGAGTCATAAAAAAAAGCCCTCTTTGATGTCCAGCAGCACATACCACAAGACTAGAAAGACGTGAATAACATATCCTTTCAAGCAAACAGTCTACATAGGATTCCTGGAAATAGACTTTGTCAACAATCTTCACAGGGCTAGGCAAAGGTACGATTTACCTCTGCTCTCTATTCCTGCCCATATTCTGTGCACAGCTTCTCCCCCACTACCCAGGGATTAAAGCCAGAAGAAACAGAATGAAATGCAGAAAGATAAGAAAAAGCCAGTGACTTTGATACTGCCTGAGTGTTCTTTTCCTTCATGTGTTTGGGAAAATCGAGTGCCACAAAAAATAGACAGTGAATTAAAAAAAAACAGCAATAAAAAGCATTAGATGAAAGACTTCTTGATCTTTGTCACTCTAACTTCTGTGTGAAAGCAATGTTCCATCTCTCCCTACTTAATAAAAAGACACAGTAAGCAAAAGACTGGCCCTGGGGCGAAACTCTCCCTTACACTGTGTTTTATAATGCTTCATCAAATATGGTCACAGAGGATGGACATTGTACCCAGAGCTGAGCAAGTTCTTGCCTTCCACGTCTGTGCCTAATATATTTAGCATGTAACTGCTATGACTTTGTCTAAACCTTATCTAAATGCCACATCAACAAGAATTGATACAGTGGCAGATTAAAGCTTTGCTGCTGTTACCTAAAGGAATATTAAAGCAGAAACTCTGAGGAGATAGAAAGGCAAGACTATTCCTTCTTGATTCCATCTTCCATGAGCAAGAATATGGTCTGAAATGACTTGTTCATAGAAAAAAACCGCATCTCACGGTGGAAGAACTCCAAAACCTCTGGATTTTTAGTCTTTTCTATAAAGATGTAACACTGGGGAAAAAAAAAAAAAGTATACATTAAAAAAAATAATCTTCAGAGAAAGGATCTCTGCCATTTTGCAGCAATACATCAAACCTGAAACTTGCTGGAAGATCTTTCAGAACTGACTCAAAATAACAAGTAAAGAAAATGGCTCATTTTAGACTCTCCTATTTGTTAACACAGCCTTCAGAGGCTGAGCCAGGTGTGAATTGCTGCAGTTGAGGTCATTCTATTTTAAGGGCAGCCTTTTTCTGAAGACAAAGTCGTTCTGGAAAGTGTAAACTGCTTTTTCTCACCTTGGTGGGATATTAACTAGGAGCTCCTATTGTGATCAGTCCAGAGTCAATACTGTTAGCTGGAGTTTCTCATGTCAGAGGAAAAAGGGCTCTTAGCTCCTTATGAAAAGTGTAGGGTGTGAAGGAAGAAGGACTACCACATTATACAGTCTTCATAATCTCTTATTGACAGTGCTTGGTATTTATACTACCACCAAGAGACAAGTTTGTGCAGGCCAGGGTTTGGAATAGCATTTTTTTTTCTTTGGTTGGTTTTTGAAATCCTTTATTTTCCCAACCAATTTAACCTTGAGGCATTGTTTAAAACATAATCCACATTTGTCTCTTTCCTAAGCCAAATGAATATTCACAACTGGAAAGAAAAGAACATAGAGGATTAACTCAGAAACAGCCTTTTAAATGATGAATGATGAAGAAAAATGGAAGGATATGAATAGTTATGAATGAGCTACTCAACTCACAGTGTAATCAAGAAATGTTTAAACTAGTCAGAGATCTACTGTCACAGTTTTTTAAAGGTGAGATTATATAAAACAGGACAGATAAGTACAGATGTACCTTCCGGCTGTTTAAGGACAGTAACAATGGAAACTGTTATTCATGGGGACAGGGAACACACATAGTAGATTTCTTTTCCCATAAAAACCTCAAACTCACTGAGGGCAAATAGTTGCATCTATTTATCCATGGTGTAAAGTCAGAGTAGTTTGAGTTTGTATTAAAAATTAATGCAGTCCATTTCAATGCTATGGATTTGATTTGAAAGTGGACAGTACAGTTTAACATGTTTAATCAGATTGAAGGTGAAAATTACTCAAAGAATGACAGTCAGAGCAGTCATGACAGAAGCTGGTTATTATATGTTTTTTCTGTAGAATTATGAAACTAAATAATTGCAACTTTTTATGAAATTATGCATGATCTGAAACAAATCATTCGTTTTGCCTCACTGATGATTTCTCAGTCTTCACAAGGGGCATCATGATGCTCACAGAGTGTGAAGAGACTGTATCCATTCAGTTTGGAACTGTAACCTGAAATCCTTTGAGGAAAATCAATTTATTGCACTAAGCTTGCTATATTTAAGTAATTTTTATATTTAAGTATATCAAGTATTTTTTATCCAGAGCTTCATTCACTAAGATTATTATGCCACTAGTTGATCACTAAAGTGTATTTAGACAAGCATGGAAGGTCTCCTGTGCCCATGGTGTTGCTTTAAACTGGAGTGGCTACTTTCACATAACTCATCCTCAGAAGTGTTTCCACCTCACCCTGTGGTGGATCTGTGGTCACAGATCAGTGGGAATCTGCAGCATGACAGTGTTATTTGCATTTCTACTTACAAAAGTATAACATGACTGGCTGCACTTTAACTAAATTATTGTCATCCCATTTTGAATCAGTCCAAATATTTGCTGAGCCTATCATTTTAGCATTCATAAATAGAAGTAACAGAGGGAGGATGATCTCCTGCTGACCTCTAGCCCAACTAAGAAGGTTATTACCATCAACAGGCAAACCAGCAGCCAAAGTCCTCCCTCCACTCTTAAATCCAACGATCCAGCATGCCAGAGCACTGGAGGGAGGAATAAGTGAATACATCCACATACAGCATAAAATGTGCAGAATGGATTGAGCTGACTCCCAAACCATGCCATGGTAGATGGAATAACCCAGGTGATCAATCCAATCATCTTGCACTACCATCCTGGGAGCTCCACTTGCTATGAAGAGTCAGGGAGCCCTTTCAACAGCCAGAATCCTCACACAGCTCACACACTGCGTGGGCAGGCCACACAACCCCATTGCAAGCAGAGTCAGTTCTTATAGTGGTGTCTTCTTGCCTCACCTTCAAGTTAATGTGGAAGGTGGGGGCACCTGGTGGTGATCTCCTAATCAGTGCCCACCCAAGGCTGGCCAGACCCTGGGTGAAAACCACTCAGGAAGGTCTTTCTTGCCTGGTTGTGGGCATCATCCATATGCCAGCTCTCATTCAGGGCTGGAGGTTTAACCCCAGCACTTCAGATGAGAACCAGGGGGGTTGTATTTATACTGTATAGTGGAGCATACTGCCAATATTCCTTAACTGCTATGAGCTAAGTCTGCCCTGGCGCTGAAAATAGTTCTGTTAACACAGAATGGATTTTATGCTAGTAAAAGATGGAGTCTCTTCATTCTTGTCTCATGCCTTGTGATAGGATCTGGGCTGCAACACTGCCACTTGAAGAGTAATCTCATGAGTTTAAAGTCTCCATCACTGTGTGCTGCAGTGATCCAGGCACAGTTGATCAGCAAACAACACTGAGTGGCAACCAGAGACAGGCAAACTGCATGCTGCACTTCTACTGAGTGGTGTCTCCAAACTGCAGTTGAGAAGGAGCATGATGCCACCGTCACACACAAGGAACATGATAGTGTCACACAGTGTAGCAGTCTGAACAAGGCCGCTATGAGCCTCTGGAGAGTTATTAATTTGTGCAAAGCTGTGATAATGCTGAAGTACGGTCTTCAGTCCAAGCTAGTATGTTCAGTTGTCTGGTGTGATACATGTCTCAGACCAGGACCTCTTCTCTGCCTTCTCTGACACACAAAGTAAGATCTCAGATCCTGGCTGAGCTGTTACATAGATACAAGAGTACATTTCACATTGTTTCTGGCAGAATCAGGAAGGGGTTCAAGTCCTGTATAAATAAAAGTTTTATTTGGGTGACTTTCAGCAATCAGATATATAGTACAGAGAGAATAAAAGCTCAAAAATGTCCAGATAAAGGCTTTAAAAAAGAAAAGGTCATATTATTTCTAGGGAATAAGATGGTTAGGATTTTAAAATTTTACTATTTGTCTACCTTCTCAATTTCATTCTCATTGACTTTGTTTTTTTCTTTTCTGCATCGTTCCAGAACTCTCTTTCCCATGGATGATTCATTTGATAGATTATACAAGATTTTACTTTACAATTCCCATATAAAAAAAAAAAAATAACAAATAAAAAATTGAAAACACGGCAAGGGAACAGATAGACCTTTTATATTTCCAGGTTCTCTACAGATGTTTTCTTTAATGTTGCTTTATTTGCCAGCACTGTTTCCTAACTGCCTTTTATTATTATTTTTTATTTAATAGCTCCTTGCACCTGCAGATCCAAAAATATTTTAAAATGGACTCATTTAGTCATAACCCAAATCTGTGAATAGGAAACAGGCACAAGTTGACAAAGTCACTTGCCAAATATTGCAAAGTTGTCCAGTCAAGTATAATCTACCATGCAATGATTTGTAACAAATATTAAAAATCAAGATATAGAATATAAATAGAAAAGCCTTCCAAATTTCATATTTTCAATACTAATTCTAAGAGATGTGATCAGTCAAAAAATCAAAATACAATATATGCCCTAAGGTCTAGTAAAAATAACATCAGTTTCAGTTATGAACATTATGTACATGAAGCTAGACCGACTACAGAAAGTTGGCCAAAGAAAAAACAACCAACCAAACAAAACACAATTCTCCCACCACCTCCTGTAAAATCCTAACATATGGATTTTATATTTACCTAAGCTATTCTTGGATAGATATTTGTGAACAAACTTGTGGAAATTGCAGTTAGTTTTGATGAGTTGCAGGATGAATGCATAGAAGGAAGGAGACAGGGTGAGAGATTGTGCTGGACTTCATAACTAAATGTTTTATGCTGATTCATTAATGTTGTCCAAAGAAATGTGATAAATAACTATTGCAGAACTATCAGCGTCTGTAAATAAAACTGTGCAAAGGAAGAGGAAAAATTTGTTCCCTATCATCTTCACACTTAATGAATCTCTCAGCTCTCTGATTAATACTTTCAGTCTTCTGTCCTTAAAAGACCATCTGGACGAAATGACTCTGCCTTAAAGATGAGAGGGAAGACGTGCCTTACAGCATGTATTTTCCTTGGTTTAGGTGAAACAATTGTCTGCAAATCAGACACAGATCTGATTGACATGACAGTACCCAGAAACTAAACAGACGCAAATCACTGCCCAAAGGAACCAGCAGTCAAAAGGTTGCTGATAATTACTCTTGAAGTCAGAAATTCTTCCAGGAATACTTCCCTGTCAAACAGTTAAGAATCATATTCTATCAGATAGAAGTTTGGTTTCTTTGAACTATTGGGTTGGGTTTGGTTTGTTTGTTTGTTTGAGAGATCGGGATATTTTTCCAATATTTCTCAATTTTCCAAGATGTTCACACTTTGTCTCCATTTCTCTGTTCCCTTTTTCCCTGCTTTTCCCCACCTTTATACACACAAACTTGTTACTAGCTCACAGTAGAGTTTTGGGATATCTGACAAACTTGCTGCAGCACATGAAGGAAATGCAGCTAGTGACTCCAGGTGAGCAGCAAACAGCTGCGGGCTGGTTTTCTTTTCCTCAATCAACAAACAGAGCAAATTCACTGTGTTAAAATGTATGCTTCTTCGGACATCTTAGGATTTCTCCTTACATGCTTCTTTATATTCAGAGGGTTGATGATAGAGCCACCTGAAACTGTAGCACATCTATACCACAAGCACCAGTCACCATCTGTATCTTGGTGTACCAGTACACATCTGATACTTGGGTCTCTGATGCAGCAACTGTATTTTTTTCCTTCTTTCTGTAGGAAAGGTTATGCATATTATGTTTCCAGTGTAATGAAAATCAAGATACAGCCACATATAAAATACTTGCAAGAGACCAATCTTAATTACTTTTGACAAGTAGGCAGATGTGTTATCAAAAGTTTCCATCAAACACACTGGCAGTGGTCAGACCTCCATGTCTACCAGGAACCGCAGTCCCAGGGAGCCTGAACTTCAGCTTCTCTTGCTGTCATCATCATCATCATCATTTGAAACCAAGCCTCTAGCAGACTCCTAATTCACACTCCTATTGCACACGCAGCAATATAAGAAGGCAATTTTAATTAAGGAGGTGTAATTGCATGTTTCAGTGAAGAAGGATGAATTCAAGCACGTGTGAACTTTGTGCATTTGTTTATCTCCTGTCAAGACCCCAGTGCCTTTGATCCTTGCTGGAGAGAGCAGGATATCAGTGAAAGCAAAGTCACTATTTAAAATCATCATTGCAGTTAGCTTCAATGAGTCATCAGCAGCACTTCTTTAAACCTATCACACTGACCTTTCCCTGCACGTTTTATCATCTTTTACATTAACAGCATTTTTACTTAATACCTTGTGGAAAAAAAAGGCAATGGAAAAGGATTGTAAAGCTTTCCTTTTTATTCTAACAATGGAATATATTAATTTCACTTGTAAAATTTACTGACAGTATAAAATGTGTGACTGTAGTGAAGAAGGACACTTTGTCAGGATGGCACCTTGACAGTGCATATGTATGTGCCTACCCTAGTGATTTCCTTGTCCTGTTTGCTTAGCCTAACAGTCCGAGCAAGATTCTCTCCTCCATTTGTTTGCTTAGCTATTTGCAATCCTAGGAGGTCAACAAGGTGACTCATTCTTGAAGAGTATAAAAAATATAAACAAATTCAGACTATAGTAGTGGCAATCACACAAAACCCCAGAAACACTGAAGCACAGAATACTGGCTTTTTCCCCTTTGATTTTGAATGCATGAATGATCTGATTTCACTGTTCTGACATGTGTCTCCAAAGTAAAATAAGGGCAGAATCTGAACAGAAGAATGAAAATAAGAAAATGAAGAAAACAAAGAAAAAATGTTAAAAATAGTTAGGAAATAAAGGGCTCAAAACAGGAAACAATGTGTCATATACCAGGTGTTAGTAACATTGGTGCACAACTGAATTCTGACATTTTATCTACAGCTGTTAAAAAGGCAGTAACTTCCTAAGGTGTGACTTGTACAAGCCTTCCTAGGAAGAACTCTTCAGGTGAAAAATATCTGTACAGCTGTATGGAATTACTTCATAAATTCATATCTTTATCAATTGTTCTTATCGAAAAGTCAGAAAAAAAAGACAATATTTAATTTCAAAAGTTTTTTTAAAACAAAATGTTTTGGTTTTAATCAATACTAAAGCCCTTTGATGCTTGTGCATTCATTGATTTAGTCTGTTTTTAGAGCTTCCAGCAAACAGAAAAAAACCTGTTATTCATGAAGCTCTAATTATAGAAAATGCACATGCAATTGGCAAAACCACATACCCTTAAGGCAATGATTTGTGTTTGGATTTCTCCAAGCATTTTTCTGAAGAAGTAACTTTCTATGTTTATAAATTTATTCCAGAATATATTTTTTTGCTATTTTAAGAATATTTTTTTTAATACTATCATACACTGGTGAGAAAGAGGGAAAACAAAAAGAAAAATTATTGTAAAACAACTTTTTATCACAATAAATCTTAATCCTAGAAGTGTTTGCAAAGCCATTCTGCAGTTGTTCTTATGTGCCATCTTACATGGTCAAGTGCACATAAGTAGCACTGTAAATTCCTCCCAGTTGTTGAAGAACGTAACAGTCATAATCTGAAGGTGAGCTTATGGGCTCTTATGCTTAGGCAGATGCTCACCTATATTTTGGTGTGTGTAGTACTCCTGCTCAGTCTTTTTATTGCCATCAATACCCATTTTTCTTTCTTTACTAGAATTTGAATTAGGAATAGGGAACAAGTGGAAAGCATTGAGTATTTTTTTCCTAGACCAAGCTGGCTTTTGAGCTGTCTTCTTGCCCAAGTACTCACTAATAGAAATTTCTCATTGCCAACTTTTCATTAGTACCGTTTTCTTTTCTTACCTGTTTACCAGCTAAACACTTTGTCCTCTCATTTTGGGGTATGCCCAGTTTCTGGTAATATGGGATATTACAGGTTTCTTTAGTTCTCAAGCCTGTCAGAGTTCTTCTCAACCTGATGACTGTTGCCTTCTGGTTGTAAAAAATGTGAGAGGAAAATCTCTTAAGTTTTCAAATACTCTTATTCTGGCCCCTCATGCATTTGGACTGTTTGTCCAATGCTTCCAGTGAGTGCTCTGAGCCACCCCTACAACCAGTGATAGTGGTAAGGATGGATGTGAGACAGAGTTGGGCTTTAATAAACAGCTCCCAGAAGGCTGTTAAGTAACATCCTGCCTGCAGGCTCATTTGTTTTGCATCTCAGTTTGTGAAGCTGCATTAGAGCACCTCTTTCGAAGTACTGCCTTGGAAGGACAGAAAATGCGTCATCTGACAAAGTGCAGGAGCTAAGAGCTTTCAGTTCACATGAGTATAAAAGCAAAGGTTTTGCAGTGGACTTTTGCTGAACACCCACAGTGATGTAACACACCACTTCAGAGCAGCAGCCTTTTCTCCAGATCTCCGCAGAGACAGACTGGGAAGTTTTACTACCATGAACATTTCTGGTGCATCTTGTAAAGATACCCTCATTTACTCTTCACAGAAATGTTTTCCAGCAGGCTATTACCCAGATCCGCCTCTACAAACATGGCTGTGGTGCATTTTAGGTAACATTTCTCCTTCTGATGAGAGATGTGTGAGCACAAGTGAGAATTTTCAGACGCTACTTACTTTCTTAAAGATTTATAACACAATCTCAGTGCAAACGTCAGCCTGCTTACTAAAGCATAACTGTGAGAGGGAGTAGTCAAGGAAAGGAGTATGATTAAATCACTAGCACACAATTATGAAAAAAAGGGTTTAATTCAGAAATAAGGATTTACTGAACTTTTTCAAAGTGAAATAAAATTAAGCAACCTTGTCTGAGTAGTCAGTAGCTTCCATGTAGAGGATCCGCCTGTGAAAGTGAAGATGTCAGTCTATGTCTATTTATGTGACACATCTCACTGGTCACCTGTGAGGAATTTTAAACTTCTTTGGTTGCAATGAATGATAGCAGCAAGGAAGATGTCAGAGTATAATCTCATTCACACTGCCTCTGTTTTCAAAGTGTTAATTTTAAAATTCTGTGTAATTTACCTAGTTGGTCACAACCCTTATTAGAATTTGTTGAGGCAAGTGTCTGTCTTTCTCTCACTTTGTTTCTTATCAGAGGGCAGGCAAAGGATGAACAGAGGGGAATGTCAGGAGTGGTCTGTGAGATGTTTCTTTCATATTCAATTGCTTGATTCAGGATTTCTAAAATGTATCTTTATCCTGGTCTTTCCATATTTATCTGAAAAGTATGGCCATATTTTACAAATGGTCAAGATTCAAGTGAGGACTCCCCATGATTTTAAGTTAACTGTAGGTGATAATCTTATCATCAAGTGCTACCTTTAGGTCTTTATTCTTCCAGTTTGAGTTGTCTAAAGGTGCTGCTAAATATATGTAACGAGCACAAGCCATCTGAGGTCAATGAGCAGGGTGCCCAAAATGCAATGGAAGTGAGGCCCTAAGGCAGCCACATAGCCACTTATGGCGTCTCAGATGTGTGGGGATGGCAATGTCCATCAGAAGAGTACTGCTGAGTAGGACTGAAGATAACTCCCTAAACCACACCAGAGCATGCCTGACATTTGCCAGAGATCAAACTGTGATTATGGAAAAAATATTCAGCAAATAGAAAGATCTCCAGAAATTGTTTTTGGTTTTGTTTTTTAATTTATTCAGTCTTTAATTTACAGTAAGTAATGTTCAATAAGATTAGAGTGGGAAATAGCAAACTTGGACTAAGTTTAAGTACTTCTGGAGAGATGAGTAAATCTTACAGTTTATTAGGTGTTTATTTCAGGGCAGAAGTTGAAATGTCAGTGTGAATTTCATCTAGATGTTATTGGTTTCCTTGCTGTTGTTGCTGTTATTATTAATTCTAACACTTTTTCTGTAATTGTAGATCTATCAAAGACAAACTTTCTTGAAGGAACAGATAGAAGACTTGAATATTTTCTTTTTAAACATGCCCTGTCTGCTCTGTAAGCAGCAGAGAATGTTCAGGCACACAGCTATGCCATAAATTTGAATACACATGTTTAAATAACAGTGTTGAAAGTCAAGCATCTAAACTCCTCAAGGTCTGTGTTTCTTTTTAATTATGAGTCACTTAGGATTTGGGAGTAACTCTTCTAAAAACTAGAAAATCTTAATTCCTGGATTTCTAAGCAACAGAAATCAGGCTTTTAAATAAGTGGATACTTTGGCAAAATTGTGCTTTAACAGTTTCCCTTAGCTGCCCAGGTTTGAGGACATTAACTCATAATAGCCATCTTCCAGGCAAAGCATTCAGAATCTGTAACATAGCATTTGGCTGACTCAAGCTTGTCTCTTTCTGTAACAGAAATTGGCTTCCCTGCTACCCCGTGACTTACCATCACAGTGGTAAACACTCTCCAGAACCCTTTTGAAAGGGATGATTCATCCCTGGAGTATTTTTAGGAATTTGTTAACTTGCATTTAGCTCAGTGTGCTGGTAGCCAATAAACAGAGTAAAGACAAGCTTTGAGGAGTCACACTTAAACCATTTTAAATGCTATAATTGTACTACATTATCTTGGTCTGCAGACTGAGTCATCTGCTGGTTAAGCAGAATGGAAAAAGCAGCACAAGACCGTTGCTACAACAGGGAGTATGGTAAAATGTTAAAGAAATCAGTGCTAGCAACTGGATTATATTTATCTGCCCGGGATTACACCTGCTAGTTCCAGGCACAATTTGCAATATCTGTTGATTTTTCCAGAGTTGTTGAAGTCTTAAGTGTGACTATTACATGAATTAAAGTGCCAGTATAACAGAAAAAGTGCAGTCTAATATACTTACATACATTTTTGGGCAAGTTTGACTCCAGACAGTATCCATTCAATGTCTCATATTTCCATTCAGGTCAAAGAAAAATTAAATACAGCAGGCACTGCCTATTTTATGTGACTAGGAACCTGATTTTTGCTGACACTTGTAAGTATGCGCAAAGTGGTGTGGGGAAAGGGCCAGGACGTGGAATGAGAAGAGAACAAGGGAATGAGAGAGAATTTATTGGTAGCTGACCAACAGTTCAAACCAAGTGCAAATCAGAAACAGGTTTTGCAGCAGTTAGCCTAACAAGAAGGTAATAAGTAAGTGAGATTTTACACCATCCTTGGGACTGTGAAATAGAAACCAGCTTTTGGCAGCCAGATTAGGGGAATGCCACTTCACGGAGAAGGCAAAGTGATGAATTACAGGAACTTGGCACACCAATCAGATCAGATCATCCTCCCACTCAAAGCAATAAAACCCTGGGATCCTAGCTTACACAACTATCAGAAACATGATCTTCACCCAAGCACACGTATTAGAAGCCAGTGACACAGTCTGTCATGTTCCTCTCTAGAGAGTTTTCCTTCAGTGTGTGTCATTGAACCGTCTGGCTATACTACGTGTAATGAATTAAGCCTGTGAAGTAAACATTTAGCTGTTTGGAAAACACAAACAATTTTGCTTTATCTGTTGAAGAATGCTGAATCAGTGAAAGCAAAATATTTTTCAGAGATCACAGTGAAATTACACTAGAAGACAGATAGAGTTTTGATGGATCTGTTCATGCCAAAAATGTTTCAAAACTCTCTAATCACACACCAGGGTACTTGCTGAGTTCTTTAGCACTTGCTGAGTTTTTTAGCACCTGATTAATGAATAAATGAACAAGTGAGAGGACAAAGACCCTTGGAGTCTGTCTCCTTTACAACTTGCCTGAAGGTTTCCAGGATTTTCAAATTTACAGGTCAGCAGATGGGCTCATGTGGATTTAGGAGCCTGGAAACTCTGAAAGCTTCACAATTGCTGTCCTGGCTTTCAGTGTCCCTAATTTCCAGCTTCTCAGATAATGCTACTTTCCATCTCTTCGCTATGGACATAATGAAATATTCATTAAGCCAAACAAGACTCTCTATGGTTTAGTAGTTTAGGAGACCACCTGCTTTAAAACGGATTTGAATCCAAGCTGATGGATACCTTCATGCTGAAGTACAAGTTGGCGCAGGAACTAGGATTCAGATTACTGTTCTAATTATCAGGCTATATAGCAACTTTAATGACATGATGAATATTTTATTATGAAATGTGAAATGGACTAGAATAACAGAAGCGATGGAAGAAGCCACCTTTCTCAAGTACAAAGCTTCGTACATCTCTCAGGACTCCTAAGGGTTTGAATCCTTTCTATTAAAAGGAAGAGTCCTCTAATCCTGTATTTCCATTTGTTCATTAGCTCTCAGCTAAAGAAACAGGATACAATGCAAAGGTGTCAGATCTGATACAGATTCTATCAGAAATCAGAAGGCAATAATTTTGCTATCTAATGTTATGCTAAGAATCATCTTGCGATTTAACAGCAGTAGCTGTTACATATTCTAAAGCAGTAGAAAATAAACTGTTGAGACACTGGGTGTAATGATAATGGGCCAACACTATCCACCAGCTAAATTATTACAGATAATTTTAATGATTTATTTAATGATTACATAATACAATATATGTTTAAAATGTCTCCTTCCACCAAAAACTACTTGTAAGGATTTAATTTTGTGTTATATGTTCTTCTGCAGTAATCTGCACTATGCCAAACTTGCTGAAATTTTAAGTCTTCATTTGAGATGAAAAACTCAGTTAGAAAAAGTGAACTGCAGATACAGTTATAGCTTATGCTCCGTTAGGTTCTGTAGGTCTGTGCCAACTTGACAAAGGTTATATATGAATATCATGACCAGTTTTATTGTTATTGCTCTGTATGTTGTGAAGAAGATGACATGCATTAAGAGAATGCTTCTTCAAAGACTTTCTGATGTGAGTAGTGCCCACTAACATAGAAAAGACAGACTATTACTACAAACATTAAAGGTTTGGTACTCTTTTGTTTCTTCCTCTGCAGAAAAAGTTGTCTCATTAATTTCTACAAGAGAAATACAATATCTTCCCATGGTATTATCTGAGGAGGCACTGACCACAGTGAGACCAGATGCCTTTCAGTAATTCTATTTGAAACACTTTCTCTTTCAAAATTAACAAACAGAGCTGGGATTTTCTGTTGAAGAAGCAATGGAATGAAAGCCATGCTGCCACCTGATACTCCTGTTGGTATTTCTTCAGTGTAAATTCATCTTAAGCACATTTTCTACAGCATGACACAGAGGGATAAGAGTAGAAAAATGGAAGAAAGGGACAGGAGTGGAATGTTAACAGATGCAGAATAAATAAAACCCCAGAAATTCAGTATTTCATTTGCAATGAAAGCCTAACACTGAAAGGATAAAACAGAACAGCTGTAAGGCTGGAGACAGTAACCACACTCTTGAATTTATAATTTCTGCAAGGATTTTGTCCATTTTCTCTCCTTAGGGAAAATTGTTGCCTTGCTTCCTCTCTAGGAGCAATCTCAAAGAACAAGAGGTGTAACCACAACTAGAGTGTAATTCTGTCACTGAAGCCAGACTGATTAGCACATATAAACCACATTTCAATGAAAACACCTCCTAAATACATACATTTATATATAGCACATGCACACAGGATATGTATACACCCTTGATACAGGGCAACAGTGGTGAGAAAGGTCTTGTATCTTGTTCTCTGGTATCTGAATCATGATCTTTTAGAGGTCTTTTTTGTAACACCTACAGGAAATTCAAATTATAATTTCATGTTAGGAAGATGGGAAAAAAAAAAAGATGCTGCATTTCCCAATCACAACAGATTGACATATTTCTGATCAAGTTTGCTGCATCTGATTACCTTGCAGCTGTTTTTGGTAAGGTTTCTTTTCTGGCTGGCATGAGCATGGTGAGAAATTGTGTTAACTAAGATGAATCACAGATTGTTTCCTTAGGTTAGCTCTTGTCATACCTTCTTGATAGTTAATAATAATTAAGACATCACCAGATAGCAGTTCACAAAGACTGTTTAAGACTGTTTAAGATTACACTGAAATAAAATATCAGACAAACAAAACACAACACAAATTTCACTCCAATTCATTCTAGCTATCTCAGGTACAATGAGAGTCAGTTTGAGCCTTACTGAATTATCACTCTTGACCATAAACATATACAAGAAGACAATTAAGCTTGACACCAAATACCGACAAAATCAATTAAGATGGTTTTCTAGAGAAGTCTGAACTTTCAGGCGCTCACTCATTCATGCAACAATGCCACACTGTTCATTTTTTGGGTACAGTTTTACCAGGCTGGCTTTGTGCTTCTTGACTTGCAACCCAGTCAGTATAATGCACTACACGTTTTCTTGACTGGCTGCTGGTGAAGCAAGAATGGATCATTACTCTATTTGCATTCCT
>NW_008610051.1:57332-74159 GCF_000691845.1 Merops nubicus
TACCTCTGTAGCTTTATATATACTTGTGATCTCCTTCTTGCTCCTCATCCAATGCGTCTAACTTTAATAGACTCTCTAAATCACCAGTAAGCTGTAGTTGACACCCCTTTGTTTAACTCAAATCTCTCCAGTTCCCTTGTGTGTCTGTAACATAACCAGTCTGGCCAAAGTTTTCCCTTTCCACCCACAGTATTTTCCAAAATGAGATCATGATTCATTCTGTGGTGCTTTTAATCTGAACATAAACTTATGTTTCAATAGCTTCATGACTGGCATTTACTCTCACAAAGTCTGAAGAACAATTTACAATGGGATGGCCTTTTAGATGCCTGTTATTTATGAGCTGTACAATATAAGTGTGTAAAGCTCCTTTAAAGTGATAATGGGGCTTTTAGTGGATTTCCCCAGTAATTGGTTTTTATTATTATCTGGTGTTAATGCAGTTGTAATTATTTTGTAGTGGCCTGGTTTCAACACCTCCAATTTCTGCTTCTCCCACTGTGTTGTATTCAGGAAGAAAAAATAGGGGAGTGAGAAGGGAAAAAAATACAGAAAAAAAAAAAAAAAAATAAGAGAGACAACTGAATTTCCATTTGTGAATAATTTAGGGTCAACTTGAGAATTTACTATTAGTTGCAAAATTCATTTTCTCAAAGACTTGAAACCAGTGTTTCTAAAAAGCAGCTCCAGTGTGTAGGAGGTTATTTTAATTAGCAAGGACTATCAACACTTATCATAACAACCTAGGAACTGGTGACCTTTCAAATGACCTTAACGTAAGAAGCTGACTTCACAGAGGTATTATTGTCATTATTTTTAATGCCTTTTAAGACAATGTTAAGGTACCTTTTTTTCTTTGATTGTGAAAAAACAAACAAACAAACAAACAAACAAAAAAAAACACAGTAGATTTTACTAACAAAATGCTTTTTTCTGGTTTGTTCTCTATTGTTTTCTAACATTACCTAACATTTTCTTTGCTTTTTGACAACACTGAGCCCTGAGACAAAAACTTCAATAGAATGCAGTACTAAAATTCTAGAGTAGTACGGGTAAACTATTATTGTATTCCTAAAATGAAGACCATTCCTCTCAGATATAATAGTTTACATTTATCTATATTAAACTTCATCTTCCATGTTGTTTTATCAGGTATTAGTACAGCCAAGGCTTGGCTGGGTTCTTTTGAAATGCTGCTACACAATCAGCATGCATTTTTTGCAGCTTTAAAGAACTTCAATGACTTCCCATCAGACTTTGTCACTTCAGCTATTGTCCTTTCCAGATAATCTATGGATAAGTTAACAGCACAGATCACTGAAGTAGGCTATTGACCATTTCACTCCATTGGGAATATTGGCAATGTACTATAGCTTTTGTTTTCCATTTTTTTTTTGACCAAGTGTTTATCTTATAAGCCTATTGGTAATAGCCATTTACTTTTCACCCAGAAAAAACTTCAGCAAGTTAAATTTCCAAATTTATTTTGGAGATTCAAGTAGATTTTATGAATCAACTGTCTCTTGTCCACATCACTGCTGATCTCACCAAAGAGCTCTTTTAAGTGTGTTTAGGCATAATTAACCTATAGAAAATTCATGCTTGCTCTTCCCTAATGCATCACACTTATCAAGCTGATTGCCTTATCTGTGTGGTATGGCTGTAAGAATTAAAAAGCAGCATTTTGCCATGTTTCCCCTGAAATAATTGTTAAAGTCTAGCATCATATTAACCACCTTCCAGTCCTCTGAGACTTAATCATATCTCATTAAAACACTGCATACCACAATTATAGGTGACCTATTGCAGACTTGACTTCTCTTTAAGTTTCTGGCTGAGTAATACACAGTTCTGGCAATGCATTCTACAACTCCTTTTTCTTTCACATCAATGTGAATCACATTCTCTTTGCTTGTAAGAAGGTACAAGGAATCAGGTTTAAGAACCTCACCACACTTTTCCAAAGTGACCAAATACACACAGAAGGGTTGTCTGCTCTAGGTGTAATTTTTAGTCTTTTCTTTTGATTTTGGATAGCTAAGCACTATCATCCACATGCAGAAGGAAGAATGAACATGAATTATGAATAAATTCAAGCTTCTAAGAAAAAATTGATCAAAGGAGTTCACTGGTCAAATGCCTTGCTGAGTAGCTCTGGTTGTTGATAAGTAGGAGAATGTGGGGAATCTGTATGACTTGGAAAGCTGTTTGGGAGGATCTTATTCTTTTGAACAGGACCATATGAAATGATCATCTAGTGCATGCAGAGCTTGTCTGAAATAAATGTACAAGAATCTCATATAAAGCAACTGTACTGAAACAATGGGGCCATTTTACAACATAAGCAGGATGAAAACAGCAGTGTTAATTTAGGATACGGCAATGGTTCAGGAGTCCTTGTGCTTTAAGCATTTACTGTAATTTGTCGGAGTAGTTCTCAGCAATAGGAGACAAAGGCTTATGGAATGAAGATATGATTCTCAAAGAATACACCGATTTTATCAATGGAGTTTTCATTTCTTCCAAAGCGTTAAATCAAATCAGTATAAAATCATTTAAAATCATCAATTAGCTCTGTAAAAATGACAAAGTGTGTAGATACATAGGAGTACCTTAGGAGATACTTAGATACGAGTGAGTGTTTCTGGAGAAAAAATAGATTCAGTATTATTATTATGCTGGGGTGTTAGGGGGCTGTGGGAGGCATCATGTTTCTTTTCCCTGTCTGGAAGGCAGTGGATTTGGAGGGAGTCTAGCCAGTTCAGTGTCTCTATGCAGAAAAGGCTAGGCTGAACTGCAAAGTATGTCAACAGAGACTGTTGTTATCGTTTCCATGGTGGTAACTGAAGGGAGGAATGCTGGATTGTTTACATTTTTTTATACAGAGCCTGCTTACATTTCTGGTGTACTCCCCTTATCAATCACCTGCTGAATTCCTGCAGTGAATCACGTATGGAGGAGCTGCAGTCAATGGTTATTTTATACTCAGGTGCTGATAAGAGTGTCTTTCTGCTTGCATCAGCTTCTGCTCCATAAACATCCTCATTGGCCCATTTCCCTAGTACTGTAGGTAATAAGTTAAGGCTTTTCAAAGATGATATTGTTAAACTGAAATTAACCTTCAGTGTGCTTTAGCTGTGATATTAATGTTTCAACATATTACACAAAATTGCTTGCAATGCTCACTAATTTTACATCATGGATGGGAGACTTTTGAAAATTACAACTGCTTATTTTGGGGTTTAAATTGGTCTCCAAGGTTAAGCTGTATTTCACCAACATTTAGATATCTATAGTATAAATATCTACATATAAACTCACCACCTCACTCACGTCTATTTCTAGCAGTGATAATTAGGGACTTTAAAATGTGTGATGACTTCTGCTCTAGAAAAGAAAACGTGTCTCCTATCACTGGAATGGAATTCTAGATCATGAAGCCAGAGTTTATATTGCTCATGTCGAAATCTGGCAAAATGAAACCTATGATATCTTTTTGTGATTAAAGATATACCTGTTTAGGCATGGGTTTTTTTAAAGTCTGCAGACTGCAGGACATCTGGAGCTTTCCTCCACAACAGTTTGATGGTGGTCATCAGAGGAGGAAGGAAATATACTACCTGCATGGACTATATGTGTGCTGAAGTATAGTAGCTCCCCCATGGCTATTATTGAACATTTCATCTGCCAAGCATAGGTACCCTAACAAAGAAAAAAAAATTATGGTAGTTTTGAATAATGGAAATGTCTTTAAGACAAGATTAGTGTTTCATTCTATTCTCTTTCAGGCACTGAGAACAGGACTTCTTTGTTACACTGACACAGTTTGTATTGCATGATCTTGAAACAGGAAATAAGATTAATAATAAAAGATTTCTTATGCTAAATTTGAACTGACATTGTAGGAAGAAAAATTGAATTCATGATTGCTCACCCACATGCCTTTCTGGTCTTTGGTACAATAACTAGCAAAAAAGATAGTTTAGTTCACATGTCATTGAGATATGCAAGATAAACCCTGCCATCAGATTAACCTGATGTAGACCTGCTCTGATTTTGAAGCACTTGCATTTAAAAATGCACAATTTGGATTTTAAAAGTGCATTAATAAGGTAGAATTTATTTTAGCAGTGTATTTATAGATGTTGAAGATGCAAGGCTGAACATTATTCTCTCCATATCCTTTCCTGAGTCAAGAAGTTTTCAGTTGTCCTGAGTAAGAAACAAAAAGAAAAACAGAATTACATAGAAAACTGGCTACAAGAGGTAGCAGTGAATAGTGAGTCTAAACTATTCACATTCTTAGCAATAAATAGTGATATTTGCATAACAACACACCATTATTATCTAGAATAAATTGTAGATTGGACAGACCTTGTTCAAGTTATAATTCATAAAAAGCAAGAAAATATTATCGAGGTTCTTTTCAGAAGTATTTACATAAAATCACTTTATTTTCCATAATTTAAGCAGACTTCCAATTTTAAAAATGCTAATGGAAATTTGTGGGATTACTAACATCAATTGAGAGACACATATATCTGAAGATATCATATTAATCTTTGTCAACAAACATAAAAACCAGGATTAATGCAAACCCTTTTTATTGTTGATTACACAGCTCTGTATCTGGTGATGTAGTCAATAGTAGTGCATATTGCAAATTCAGCACAATTTTTGGCCATAAACTTCTGCTAGATGTCAGTTGTTCTACTGATGTATTATACTTAAAAAAAAAAAAAAAAAAAGTAATTATAGGGTTAATAGTAATAAAGTATTTTCTTCCTGTAACAATACATCTATGTGTGATATTTGTATAAGAAACATAAAAGAACTCTTACAGTTTGATCATTTTAAGTTTACAAGTAGTAATTCTATGAAGAGGTTTCATGATAGTGATTAAGTTTTATGGCTCATTGTAGATACACAATCAATAGGCACAATATGTATTTGATTTTGCAATTTTTTACATGTCATTTTGGCTGTAAAAGCCAATGCCAGCTTCATAAAGTAACTATAGTTCTGTAATTGGAACAATCTGTGCAATAGGATGAGTGGCAGAAGGAGCAAATGTCTTTTGGACTAAATTGGAGTAACTCAGCTGAGTAAGAAACTGTGGGTTAGAAAGCTTTGTGTTAGAGATTTATATATTCCCTCCTTGTATGGAACAACTATATTTCCATGTTTAGCAATGCACAGCAAAGCATAATTCTTTGTCTCAAGAGAAGACCGAAAAATAAGGAAGGAAGAAAAAAAACCAAGACCAACCACCAAGGGGAAAAAAACTGCCAAAACCGAACAACAAACCAAATCCTCAAACTCACACAAACTGGTTGACTTTCCTCCATTTATTTCCCAAAGAAATGAGATGAGCTAGTGGCTTATACAGTTACTGGCATATACGTACAGCAAATTAGCTGCAACACAGTATGTAAGGAGTTAAAAACTAGGAAGTAGTCAGGAGTAATATACTCTGAATAATTCTAAAGGTTAACTTAATCTGAAATTACATATGTGTATTTTATTTCCCCTCAGAGGATTTTATTGCTTGATTATGTGGTTTCATTCTTGGTGGTTTTGTGTCCTTAACAGGAGTGTGGAGACTTTCTGGAGAGCAGTAATGGGACTGTAGTCCCTCTCGTTAGCACTGTATGTAGTGAGAGCTATTCAGCATTTCAGATGAAGGTGTGCTGCTATGCACTCTTCTTTCTTTGTTATCAGAGTAGCTGTAACCTGCCTTGAGCTCAAGAAAAGTATTAATAAAAGAAATGGAGGCAAGTCCTCCCCTGACACTTAGAACTCTATGAAACATTTCTCTCTCACTTTCCCTGGTGTTGTTCTCCAACTGTCTTCCTTAACCACCCTTGTAGCATTACTATAAGCTGTGCCATTCAGAGACTATGACTGGATGTGCCACAAAAAAGACAATGATTTACACTCCTTTAGTTTTTGTCACTATGTTCTGTATTATTCTATTATCTGGGAGGAGTGTTTTTATATATAGTCAGTTACATCTAGATAATTTTCCTTTTTTGCCCCTCTCATTTCTCTTTCTCTCTGACTCTGCATGAGTCTTTAAAATTACTGCTTACGAAAGAAGCATTCTGTTTATTTTAAAACAATTTATCTGAGAGGAAGAGACATTATTATTATCTCTAACATACTTATTACAAAACAACTTTCAACTCTTGCAGTTCACTTTCAAGCTGTGTGAGTATAGGCTATTGACTGCTTAATCACAAATTCATTTATTTCCTGAAATGTCTAACTAAAAGAGTGGTTAATATAATTTTGAACAGTGTTAACTACAGTGAAATTTCCTACCCTGAAATTTGCTGGTGCTAGAGGAAACCATGATGTGTAACACTGCTGCACTCCAACATTTGCATTTGCTGGTTACAGCATTCATGCAGAACTTTTAGCTGGCTTCAACGGAATGAGCCTAACTCATTTAGTATGACTAGGAGGGGAACTGTTAGAATAAGACAAGAGTAATACAAGCACGTGAAATTCTATTTGTCTATGACACAGCCCAAGGGGCTCTGAACTGCCTATTAGGAATCCATTCTCGGCCAGTCTCCTCTGTGAAGAGCTAGAGACCCCTGAAGAAATGTTCATCAGCGGTAATTGGACTGTCATGGCTTAGTATTGTATCATTAATTATATAATTGCATTTGATTAAAAATCACTACAATAGCAGGTTGCACTTGATCTGGTCTTTTTGATGAAACTACAAAGAAAATAATAGAAAAGACTTACTGTGCATTAGTAATTGTGAAATTAGATTAAGGAGCTAGTACTGCAACTTGCCATAATCAGACTCTTGTTCTGTTACAGTGCTGGAAAATAGCACCGTTTCAGTCTTAAGCTTAGCATTTTGACCTCAGCCACTTCAGCAAATGTTATCCCCTGAATTGTAGGAAAAACTGTTCATTGGTTTTAATAGGGAGTTCTTTTCAGTCTAACCGCCAAATTTTCTCCAAAAATGATGAGCATTTATAGTGGAAAGAAAAATGTATTTTAAAAAAAAAAAAAAAAAAAGATGGATTTGGCCCACTCTTGACTCTGATTTGAGATTTTTTTTCTCTCACTTTTTGTATATCATATAGATGTCAAGAACAATGGCAGTTTCTGAATGATGTTATCCAGAGCATTTGAGTGTATTTCATATGTTTTTAAAATGCTCTGAGCAAGATTCTGTCTGTGATGAATCTTAAAGTCCTCAGGTAGAGGAATAACTCACAGCAGTGTCAAGTCAGTTTTTAGCAGCCAGGTTATCAAGGCAACAATGTCTTTAAAGACTGCATATATAACTTGACAAGTCATGAATGTTGGCACATGATACTCTTCTAGGAGCCTTTAACACAGTTCTGATCTCTGAACCTGTTCTTCAATGACAGGAGATTTCAAGGGCCCAGGATTGTTTCCAGCATGGACACACCAAGCCAGCCTGGGTGGAAAGGTTGTGAGCCCTATGGAGATGTGCTGAATTATACCTCCTGTCCTTCTGGCCACTGAATAGCTTCTAGCCCATTTTTATGTAATGATGCAGAAATAACCTGGTAAGCTGTGCCATGGATTGGGATAGGGCTAGGATCTCCTACCAGTACCCCAATTATTTCTTCAGCATGCAACCTTCAACTGAAGGGGGAGGAAGCAGTGTGAAGGAAGAGGACTCTGTCCATGAAAAAAAAAAAAATAAAAAAATAAAAAAATAGTATTTAGTGCTGCTTCAGCAAGATGAAAGAGCCAAAAAAAAGCCAATAGTTTTACTTAGTGGGTAAGACTATTCTGGGTGTTTGGTACTGTAATCATGACAAGCAGGTAGGCTGAGCCTGAAAGCTCTGTTCCCCTGAGGGAAGCAGCTTTTGACTACATTGTTGTTACTAAAAACAGAGATAAATGACCTTCTCTAGCTCTTAGGACAAATGGTAGAGCTCACATTTGAAATGTCAAACCACTTCCTTGAGAGCCAGGGTGGTGACGATACTCAAAGCACTGCAAGGGAATGGTCCTCTTATCCTAAGGTCCTTAGGACAGGTACGGGCTTAGGCTAGTACTGTTTGGGGCAGTAAACAACCCACAGTAGGGACCATCCTGATGATAGGATTATGTAGATGATTTTGTCATTGAGGCCCTGGTCACATGCAGATTACTAATATAGACATAATTTTAAAAAAAACTTGGTTATTTTTCACATAAGTATATAGATGGGAGCAAATCCATGAGTGTAAGTCAGTGACTTCCCACCACACTATAATTAGGAAAATGCATCTATCATCCCTGTGTCCTGGAAATTTCAGCTAAACATTCTGCCATGTGAAAAAGAAATGTCTCTCAGTGGTCTTAAACTAATCACATATTTACTTAAATAGCATTTGTTACTAGTAATGTATTAGAAATATAATGGTCAAAAAGAAAGGCTAATATGTCTCACACACCTCAGTAAATGGTATCAACGTCCATAGTGTTTCACCCTAAAGATTATATTTTGAAGTATATTCAGAGAAAGATAAGCAAATCAGGGACAATTGATTCTTTATGAGATTACTGTTTGTCTCACAGAGTGACTGACTTTAATAAAGTTAACGTTTCAAGAAAACACCCCAAAATGTGCTCAGTGTATTAGCAATCTATTAGCCTTCATTAATCTGGTCAGAGCCAACTGAAAGGAGAAAATCAGTGTTGCTGCTGAATTTCATTTCATGCCTTATGTTAGAGATTTGTAAAACTGTCTCCTGCTGACTTGAAGATAAGTGAAATAACAATGAATTCAGCTTGAGGCAAGCTTCTTTTCAAGCAGACTTGTCAGGAGACAGAAAGACAGTTCAGAGTAATTCATTCTTGTGCTGTGTCTCAAGTAACTAGCAAAGGAATATGGCGTACCTGAAACACAAATACCATTAACGTACTCTACGGAAAGAAACAACCACCCACAAAACCCACCAAAAACCCAAATCCAAAACATGCATCATAATTCTTATTTGTAGAGGACCACAAACTATGGAATAAGCACAGAAACCTGAATTTAGGAGCTAATTGACAGGAAAAAAGAGTCCATGCCTACAACATGCTTTTTAGAGAATACACAATCCCGAGTACAGTCTAGGACAGGGTTTAATCCATTCTCTGTGCTTTTGCAAAATGCCTCCTCAAGAAAAACAGTCTCTGGAGGATCAAGTGCAAATGACTGTGAACATAGAAACGAAAACAGAAATCTCTAGTTGGAAAATAACATGAATAGGAATAACTAGAAATACGCACAATCAGCTTGCAGCAATGTACCTCAAACTAAGCAATTCAGCCACCAGGTCATTTTTACCCTGAGAGGAAAAAGCCTTTAACCAGTAAGCCTTTAATTCAGACTGGATTTAGGGCTTTCAATAGAGGAAGGACTTTCACCTCCTGGACAAAGTAGGACCAGTATGATAGATGAAGTTACAGATATAGCTATAGCATCATAGCCTCTTTTTCTTCAGAGAAATGTAATGGGGTGTTACTTCTATTTTTGGAAGAAATGTGAAAGATTTATGGCAGCAAAGTGTACAACAAAAAGTGAGAGAATAATGTTAACCTTTTATTTAGATTTATGGCATTCTTATGGATTGTGAGTTATTATTATGAGTTTCTATGAAATGCTAATAAATAACATGAGGGGAAAAACACCAAATGGCCTCAATGAATGCAATCTATTACGCAAAGAGAGATACTTTCTAATAATTCCTGTGGAGATGAATCTCCCATGATGTTACAGTACTTGGAATAATTTCCAATGTGGGTCTTATTTAAAAAAAAAAAAAAAAAAAAAGAGTGTTAAGACACAATTTGCTACCACTGCTTGCTTTCAGTAGAGGAGCCAACAGCAGGGTGGGGGGAAAATGTGCCCTTGTGGTTGATGAATCACTATGTCTCTTTGTCACAATTTAAGAATGTTAGTTTCCCTTTTTAAATGGAACTGATATTTAAAGTTTTCAATGCTAAGAGCACATTAAGAACCCTCTGTCTGCAATTAGAATGCCTGCTCCAGCTGGATGACATGAATATATGCAGAAGCAAGGTTCTGCTGGCCTGTGGAGAAGCCCTTTGGTAAAATATTAATGAAAAACTCTGGAGCGTCCTGGCTGAGTCTTAAAGTAACTATGCTCTTGGCTACTATAATACTGTTTCCTCTAGAATGTAAGTAGTTAGTGATGTGAAAGGGAAAACCCCAAACAAATAGAAAAATTAAAGATATGAGCTAGAGTCAAGGGAACTTGAAGCAAACAGAGAAGTATGTGATACACATGGAACTGGTTGCTGACAGTGGCAAGTTCTTTGCTATGTTTAATATGGAGGTGGGATAGATGAGTAACTGGGACAGGTGACAATGTAAGACTGCTCATGGAGTCAGTGTTTCCAGGAGAGCAACATGGACCTGATCTTGACCTAGTCTGAGATTTTCCTGCCTCTGTTACTGGTCTGTTCTACAATATAGATGTAAAAAACTAATCTCTTGGTACTCAGCAATCAGGTACAGTAAGAAGGAGCCTAAAGGGCTTAGAAATTTCTGTAAAAGTTAGAATTGTTAGAAAGGAAGATGGAAGATTCCAGCAGCCCTTTGAAGATGAGAAGTTGGGAAGAAAATGACCTAGTACAGCATCAAAACCCATTACAGAAAATAAACCCAAGCAGTTTATTAGAATAATCATAAGATCTCAGATGTCAGCCACCTTTATTTTGGGCATAATTTTTTTTTTTTTTTTTTTTGGTGACGTACATAGCTGCATTCTAAATAATGAGGACACTCCTAAATTGCACTGAATCTCAAAACAAGTATAAAATTAAGAATAATAAAGACATCTAAGGTGAAAAAAAAAAAAAAAATCTTATCAAGCACTAAATACTGCAGAAATTATATACTTCCAATTCTTCTTAATTTTGTTTCTAATATAGAAGAGGCCTAATATTTTGCTAGAAGAGTGCTTTTGTTCCCAGTATCTAAGTATAACTTTAACTGAGAAGGTATATGGAGTGCTGTTTCAGCATTTCTGCTTGTTGTGGTTTGAGGCTTGGAATGGGGGCGTGACCTTCCAGCAACTGGGAGGACCCCGGGTGGGGGTGAACCATTGTATTCCCTCCCCTTCCCACACACACTCTGATAAGAGGCAGGAAGTGGGTTCTAATCTCACTCCTGCTCTGCAGCTGGGAGAGGGAAGTTGTCTTTTCACTCCGTGGGACCTTGGAACCATTTCTGAGGGTTTTCTATATTTTATTGTATTTTTCCCCTAATCTTTGTATATATTATTTTCCTTACCTCCCGTTTTCGTTTTCTGTTCCTTGTTAAACAATATACTTCGTTTTTTTTCCAAAGTGTCTCTCTCTCTCTCTCAGGGGTGGGGGGGGAGAGGCGAGTACATAGTTCTGTTCCGTGTGGGTCCTGCCCTGAACCCCTTTTTACATGGAACCAGGACACTGCTTATTTTATGTTAATGAATTAAAACAAGCAGAGGAAAAACAACAGCAGTGAAGAAACCTATGGCTGCCCTGTAGTACTGACTGGTGTAAAGCATGGGGTGCTGGTTGTACATGAGGCTGACCAGTCTATGTGAGGGAGGCACAACAGGGTAACTGTTATGGACAACTTCTTTATCACAGGGATTCACAGCAATTTCCTAAAAAGAAAAGAGGTTTAAAAAAAAAAAAAAAAAAGGAAAAAAAAAGGTACCTTGTGCAGTTTGAAAATATCCTGTTATGGACTTCTTTAGTGTTTCACTAAAGCTAAGCTAGTGGAGATTTGTGAATACTTCAATAACATAAAGAGAGAAACCTTCATGAACCATATCACTATAACCTGTAGATGATACTTCCTCTTGAAAAATCCTTTCATGAGGAGAGCAACAGGACTGAGGAAGATTTTAATA
Organism: Merops nubicus; assembly: GCF_000691845.1. Classification (NCBI taxonomy): domain Eukaryota; kingdom Metazoa; phylum Chordata; class Aves; order Coraciiformes; family Meropidae; genus Merops; species Merops nubicus. Next base: position 69,233 of record NW_008610051.1, read on the forward strand.
CAAGAACTGAACGCCTACAGGTATTTGTTCTACCTAAATTAGATACCTTTGACAAAGAAAGTATTTCTAATATGCTTTTTTGAGATACCTCTTTGAATCCCTGTCAGAATAGGAAAAAATATTAAATTCTATACATATTTCCCCAAGGTATCACAGTGTTAGTTATATTTATAAAATAAAGACCTAATTAAACTTTGAATGATATATTCCTAATAAAAATTCTATCTTGGGCCATTTTCAATATTTGGACTGGTATTTCATATTGTTATCAACAGATTTATGCTGGATATTTTTCAGTCTCCCTGAATAATATGGTCTTGATTCCTTATGATACCTAGTATTCAATTACTTGTTCTTTCAAACCATGGCTTCAATATAAAAAAAAACCAACAAATTTATTGTTTGCTACAGGAAACCGTAGTAACTTAATATAGTAGTTATGCTTGTACAAAGTACATGCAAAATTTTTTCGTTTCGTAATTACTGTCAGCAGAGTTTAAGAAAATGCAGTGTAAGAAAAATCTAAAATTAATGATCAGACAAATGAAATTCATTTGACATACACTCTATCAGAGCAAATTAAATAACAAAAAATAAACAAAGAAGATATTTACCTGTGTTTTTCCTGAGTCTCAAACAAAGGAGGAACAGACATCCTGAAAGTCTTTTAGGAATGATAAAAAGAGAACAAAGTTATCATTGGACTTTTAAAATTACCAAATCATGCTGATTAATTACACATAATATTTTTTGAGCACCACTCAAAGAATAGAGAAGGGGGGAACTATGATTATGGAAGAATTTGGAGGACCAGGAAAACTGACTAAGCAGCAAGCTCTGGAGTTCTTTAGTGACTTTTTAGATAAGGAAAGAATCCAGAAAGAAAAACTGCAGGGTACTGCCCTCACTCAGAAAATCACAGCATCACAGAGTCATTGTGGTGACAGGGACTGCATGAGGTGCTCAAAACTGGGCCAATGAAGAATTCAGATGAGGTTGCTTAGGGCTTCATACAGATGGGTCTTGAAAATCTCCACAGATGTAGATCAACAAAACCAAAGATCATTATATTCAGGGATAATATTATGAGTGAATATCCCACCATGCTTGCTGACAGGAAAAGGGCTAGATGGATATTTTGGATTGTCCATAGTGGAATTCATAAATCCTTCTAAATTTTATTTTAAAAAAATTGATAACTTGGTGAAAATACTACAGCAGAATGCAACATGGATTATACTAGTAATGCATAAAAAAAAGTTATAGAAACATGCATAGAGGAAAGTAGTAGGGCAACACTGTCAACATTTGGATTTTTAAATTACACCAAAAACCAAAAGGAAGACTATCATAAGTTAAAACCAGCACAGTTTACTAAAGAAAATTAAAAGCAGAAAAGAACAAAATAAAAATTAGGTTAAATCTTAAGAGAGCATAATTAGCCAGGGAATAACACAAGATTGTCCTAGAACTGTTATGAGCTGTGAGAAGAAGAGAGCTTGCTCAAGGAAGTAAAGCTACTAAGAGACAATATCAGCAATTCTGAAAGATTTTTTTCCCTTTTGATATTCACAGAAAGACAATACATCTATGCTTCTAATATATCTATCAGAAGAGATGATAGAAAAATGTTAAGTAATTTCTGATGGGTTTTGTAGCAATTAGATACATTCTTTCAGTAACTTTTGGTTTTATAGCAAATGTTACGTCAGCAAGTAAAGAGGAAAACAAAAAAGTTGGAGAGCTTTTTTTTTCCCATTCTTGAAACTAACAAATTTTATTTATTTATTTTTTGTCATGGATTTTCTTAGGAACTGAGGTAAATACGTCAATTATTCTTAATTCATCTAGGAATTCCTAATCTCTTCTCTATCTATCACTTTCAGATAGCATTTTCCTATAAGGTCTGATGAGCTATATATTTTTCCATTATACCAGGACTGTGCATTAGCTCAAGTCTGAAACATGGATGAATATTCCATAAAATGTAGGTATAACAGCCTCTGTGAAGTCTTTGTAAAAACTGAGTATAGATACAAGGAACTAGATAGGTAGGTAGATTTTTAGATAGATAGACAGATAGTAAGCACAGATTTAAACAGACATACCTGTGTCTCGGTAGCTATCTCCTTTCCACCACTGCACTGGAAAACACAGTTTAAGAGGTGGTAATCCAGAGAGGTTATGGAATAGCGTGTTTTTGTTGGTTGGTTGTTTCTTTGTTTGTTTGTTTGTTTTTTTCATCCTGCTAACCAGATAAGCTTGCTAATGTCCTACAAGGTAGCAAGAAAAGTGTCTTTACCAAAAAGGTTTTTCAGGGACAATGTAACATCAAGTTTATGGATTCCACAACACTTAATGTCACTTTTCAGTACTGCTGTAAAAGGTCCAATATAAGGTCCAGATGAGATCAGGGACTATCTTCTTCCCAGAACCATAAATGTCCATGAAAAATGTCTTTTCTGAACATATTTGAAGGGGTGGTGTATTTGATGTGATCTGATTTTCAGGAGCTGTAACTTTTGATTTCTTGTCATTATATGCTGCGTGTAAAAAGAAGAAAGCATTTTCTTTTTAGTAACAATGCCTTTGGAAAGATGAATCACAGAAATACTGCAGTCAATTCATATTATTGGATTATTTTCAGCTCACACATCTGAGCAAATTACTTCCTTATCTCACGGGGTGTAGGATTCTAGTCTGTAGTCTTTCTTACATTGTTAAATATTTCGCTAACAGAAAAACAGATTGGAGGTTTGTACAAAAGACTAACTCTGGAGTAAATGCAATTCAATCCATTATTACACGTGTGGAAGCCCACAGTAATGAACTAAAACTTCAAGTGCAGTATGCCTAATCGTAATCAATGTTATTTTTCTGAATAATTGATTTTACTGGTTACAAAAGCAGAGAACAAATGTTATTCTAATGTGCAGATCATAATATGAAAAGGCATATTTTATTTATTGTCTTAAAAATGTGTTTACATGTGTTAAAATGTCAAGTCTAATTTGATTTTTCTTTTCAAAGATAAACCATTGTAAAGCAAACCCCCAAACCCAACAACTTAATTTAATATACAGAAACATTACTCTCTTCTGTGAGTGAAAGACATCAGCAGAGAAATTAAATTCAGATATGTCCTGTATTTACCCTTTTGGCCTTTAGTTCCAAATTCATTTCTCTGTATGAATCAGAAGGGGAAGGGAAAGGGAGAAGAGGATGGGCGAGGGGGATGAACACAGAAGTGGAAATGACATGCTGTCTTTCAGTTTAAAGAAATTTCAGACTGAAAAATGGAAATACTCTTAAAATTATCTGATAGATGGAATGGAGTAATCAATTTATTTATTACTTTTTTTCTTCTTCTTCTTAATGCTACTAGACATAACACTGCTGTTGTCTTAGTGGTTTTGGGTGTAGAGGCAGATTCTCTGGCTTGAGAGTACAATGAACAAAATTTATGCCAGGGTTTCCTAGACAGGGAAAATTGAAGCTTAGGAGATCTCTGTAAGGCACAGAAATGGTATCTGTGACTCCATGCATCCATCCTTGTGGAATAGTGTTCTAGGGATGACAAAAAGGAGTGTCTGGGACACAGAGTGCCTTGCTGCCTCTGGAATGCTGTAGTCAAGCAGGAGGATTACTACTCCTTTCCATGTGAATGATAAACAGTGTGCTCTGATCCAAAAACCTGATTTCCTTTTTACTCAAAAAAACCCCTTCACCAGCCCAAAAGCACACAGATGATTTTCCTAGAGGGTATGGTGGATGTGCACAGCATATGTATGCAATGGTAAATGCAAAAATACACCACTCTTTAAAATGGAAAATAAAAACCTTAAAATCAGAAAAAAAAAACCAAACAAACAAAACATGATAAATTAACCAAAACATACTATACAAAAATAAAATAGGCATCTTTAATTTTCAGTTCTTATCAAAAGTATACCAAAGACTGCATTCAATAATTTCTATGCATCATGGAATATATGTAAGTTTCTTTGTAAGAAATAAATGTTTCTCATGCAAAGGTTTTGAAATAGGTGTAACTTACACACTGAACTGATTTTCTTTTCATAAGACTGTTTTACATCTCACCTGACATTTATAGACCAAAATAAATGTACAGTTCCTAGATTTATAGTCTCCAGTGAGAGCAAACACTTCAACTTAAGTCTAAAACCATCATCTAAAGCACCATCTTAAGAAATTTAAATACCATATAGACAACACACCTGGAGGCTTTTATACAAAACTTAATTAATTTATGAAAAAAAATGATATTAAAATGAAAAAATGCAATTAAATTAATTGCAGCCACTAGAGCTGTGTGAAATCTCAAAAATTTCAAAATAAATTTTAAAAAAAGTGAGGAAGTATAGAATTTAAACAAAAAATCTTCAATATTTTTGGGTGAGCTCCCAACCCTGCACAGCAGTAATTTCTTGCAGTGTTTGAAATTCCAAATAGTGATTATGAGGCTTGGATTATATAGTTTTATTACCATACATGATATATTTTTGGCAAGTGATAAAGTAAGTAAAAGCTATGTACAGCTTTTTAAACATATGGCAATACACTTTTTTGGTCTTTCCGCTTTGTTTCACCTCCATTTTTAGGAAGCTATTTTAGGAATTTGCTGAATTTAAATTGTAGCATCTGTGCTTCTTAGACACGTTTCTTAATGTGCTACAGACACATTAACCAGGCTCACTGCAGGTACTGAGTTCATGAATGTGGACAGTCAAGCAGAGTAAAGAAATTTCATAAAGGAAATGAACTCAAACTAAAAATTTTTCTATAAATTAATAGGATACTGTGCTTCACTTCTCCTAATGTTAACAGGTCTGATATTTTTTTTCATTGCAAAACTTTGATGAATTAATATATGGTTTTAGCTCTTTAAAAGCAAACAGGCGTAATA